>NW_022280225.1:94274-227392 GCF_004355925.1 Anarrhichthys ocellatus | reverse complement strand
TCTTGTTCTGTAGGTGTGAATGTGAGCATGTCTGTCTCCATGTGTCAGCCCTGTGATAGTCTGGAGACCCGTCCAGGTGAACCCTGCCTTCGCCCAATGTCAGCTGGCATCAGCTCCAGGCTGCATTTTGTGTCCCGTGTGAAACCAAAATCAATGTCAACTTATTATAATTGACTTTTGTAACTTAAATACCTTGGCGTACTTATTTTTAAGCCAAACCATGATGTTTTTCCTAAACCTAAGCAAGTAGATTGTGACGGCAATCCATGAGGAACTACTTTTCTCTCTGAACTTAATCGAGAAAGCAGTTTAGTTGTATAGGAACTTACCTTTGAAGAAGACAGGGTTGCATAGAGCCTTATCTGGAGCTGGAGGGTTGGTTAATACTTGGAGTTAGCAGTGACAAGGACACATATTAATTCACAATGAAATGGTCTTCAAAGCTTCAGTGTTGCTGAATAGATGCGTGTTATAGTCTATTATAACAGCGTTGCATTATGTCATGATTTGTGTTTTTCCTGATGTGTGACAGAATTCCAGGTCTGAAGTTAGTTGGAGTGCAGTTTGCCCCGGCTCTTCACTTACAGCTGGAGAGAAGTTCTGGCTCTAGAGACTCTGACATGCAGCTGCTCCGCACCATCGTAGACTATGTAGGTCCACTTTTGTTTAATTCAATTCATTTTGTATTGCCCAAAATCACAAATTAGCCTCAGAGGGCTTTACAATCTGTACACATACAACATCCTGTCCCAGGACCCTCACATCAGTACAGGAAAAACTCCCCCAAAAAACCCTTAACGTCTTCAGAATTTAAAGACCCCACAGGAAACACCCCAAATGGCTGGGTAAAGGAATGTCTAATCCCCCCCCCCGCTGGTCATAAAAATTTCAGCTTTGTCACATTTTTTCTGCCATTAATGTTCCGAGTGAACACACAGACAACAACATAATTTTGTGCTGCAGCTTTGAATCTGAACTGTGTTATGCTCAGAACTACAGATTTGCTAAATGTTTTTTGGACCATACTTCAAAGTTCTCCCACAACCAGCTGTCGTTCAAACAGTGACGTGTAATTTAGAGTTAAATGACAAGAGATTATTATTTAGTGGCTCATAGTTGTTTCCATATTGTTTTTACATCAGTGTCTGGAGAGACGCGTGGCTCTGACTCTGGCTCGCTACCTGGAGAAAGAGGAGCGTTTCCTCCCCTCACCCAGGTAAGAGTCTCCACTTTACTGTGCAGTTGACACAGCCTATTATAATGTCTGATTGCGTATGGATACGAGTGTTGAAATGTTGAAGTGGATCCGTGAGCCTGGACACTGTCTGACTGCTCCACCTGTGTGTCCTCAGCATCAGAGTGGTGGTCACCATCGAGCAGACAGAGGAGGACGTCCAGAAGGCCATGTCTTGTATCCAGGAGGCGGCTTCAGCTGTCCTCAAATGACCATGTAGTGTTCTGAAACGTTAAGCAGCCGTCACTGGAGCTCTGGCAGTGGTCCACTCAGTGGACCGGTAGGACATCACTGTGAGGAGGACACTCCCGACCACAGACTGTGAGCCCTGTACACTGAACGCCTCCCCACGAGGATCTCCACCGTTAAACACACCTTATACCTTCTAGCCTCGCTTCTGTTTGTCTGTTAATACATTGCCTCTCTCCGTGTTCTCATTCTTCATGTGTCATAACGTGTTGTATATTGTTATGAATGCAAGAGTGGGCCTTCAGCAGGATGATTTGCAGTTGACTTCCCGCTGCGAAAGAAAACCAACTGCAGTGAGAGTTCGACTTGATCTGGACGGACCAAATGACTTGTTGCTTTTCCTGTACTGACCAAAGAGGACACATTTATCTTATTGTTTTATTTATTGCTTGCAGTCGACTAGTACATGAATTGTACACAGGGGTTGTGATTTTATATGCCGCTGGTTGTTGTACCACAAGTAGACACTGAGTTTTAAACCTATTTTCTTCTTTGTCTTTTGTTAGAGGTCATTGCATTCTGACAACTTCACTTTTATGAAATGTAAATATATATGATTTAAATTGAGTTCTGGTGTATGGTGGTGTTTCGTGTGTGGATGTGGAATAACCATGCATTAGTTTTGGGTCAAAACAGTTTGACAAGTTCTTCCACAACATGACCTGAGTATAGAGTTCAAACAGATACAAATTGAGCAGGAATATTCTGGGTTGCCTATTTGTTGGAATGCTGATTCAGCATTCCAACTATTGTTCTTCGAATCTTTATTCTTCCAACAATTTTTTCCGTACGTTTTTTCCTTCCACATTTTTTAAGCTACAGAAACCGGTCAAATATCAAAATGTTCAGCTCTTTAAGGACATGCCGGCGGTGACTTTTCATGTTTCTAACCTTTAAACTTTTTGAATTATTAAGCTTTTTGCAATTTTCTTTTGAATGGGATGTCTATGGAGAAAATTTTCAAATCCTCCTAAACTTCAACTTTCAAATCCTTATTCTTCCTCATACCTTCAGCTACATACACCATTTCAACTTTAAAATGTTGAGAAACTTTTTGAACTGTTGCATTTTAACTTTTATGATTTTTTCAGTCCTTTTCTGACTTTATAATGAGTGTGTATTGCGCAGCTCAGACTGCGTGATGTCATTGCTAGAGTGAAGAGGAGCTTCAGAATCTTGTGAAAAAAAATTTGTATATTGCCACGGATTCCACAATTTTCACCTTCATGCATAATTTTTGGTAGAAATGTAGCTAATCGTGTCCCTGTCGTAGACAAATGACTGTGGAATCCAACAGATTTACACATTTGGCACAACAGCCTCTAATTGAGAGGAAAACCAACTATCTCATGAGACCAATGTTAATTCTTACTTTAAAAAAATCTTGCACAGACAACCGTACAACATTACTCACTCAGTCCATCTGTCTGTCTGTCTCTCCCAATCACTCACTCAGTCCATCTAACTGTCTGTCTGTCTCCCAATCACTCTCAGTCCATCTAACTGTCTGTCTGTCGCCTCTCCCCACCCTTTCAAAATAAAAGCGCCATGGATTATTTAACCTGTGGAGCTCACAAAAGACAGAAGAAATAAGAAATGGTTGAACTTTTGCTCGTGTTAGTCCCAAACAAAAATTCCTACATTAACCACAATGCAACCTAAGGTATCTTTTCATTAACCCCTCCTTGTCTGATGAAACTGTGTTGATGCCATACACTAATTCCACTCAGGTTTTCAGCATGGTGTGTTCACACTGGAAAAGTGACAGACTGAAGTATACCCAAACTAAAAAAGTGTGCATACTACTTTTTGTCTGTTGTTGATGCACACAATTCTCCCACAATGCAATTCACTGGGCAAACGGAGTAGCTGCTGCAGCAGCTTGAAAAGAGGATGGAACAAAATAGTTTTGCTGTGGTGAAAGTGCTCCAGAAAGATCACAGCAATTAAGTGTAGTTGTATATTTGTAGGCTTAAAGCCTAAGATGAGGACATCATCCAGAGCCACAGAAGACATTGTATTATGAGTAGTACTCCTCGTGAGTACTGATCTTAACGTGTAATATCGGTGGAGTTCTGCTTCAAGTAAAAGTACACATTATCACTAAGATTAAGTATCAAAGTAAACATATTCATTATGCAGCAGAAAGGTTATATTGTCACATATTTGATCATTATTACTGGTGCATTAAAGTGTAAACAGTATTGCACGTTGGGGCATTTGAAGTATTTAACATATGTAACAATATATCTATAACATGCATTTTATGAGCTGCAGAGTAACTAGTGGCTGTGTATTTGTACTCGCCACTAGATGTCCCTAAATCCTACACACTGTTTCTTTAAGTAAAATAATTATTACCGCACTAAAAATACTCCAGTACAAGTCCTGCATTCAAAGTTTTTAGTGAAGTAAAAGCATGGACGTATCAGCAAAAAGCACTTGAAGTAAAAGTATTCGTTGTGCAGTGAAATATTCCCTGTCAGTGTTTTATTAATGTATATGATGTTTATGAATGTGTATGTTTTCTTTTACTGCTCGAGAAGTTTTTAGCTCCTTTATTTACTGTTGGCTAGTTTAATCTACAGAAATGCATCATATTCTATAAGATCATAATATGTTTGTAGTGTATATGTCCTGTGAGAATCACCTTTCTCTAAAAATAACAAACTGCCTGCTTTTTCCAGCTGATCCAAGAGGCTTTTTAAAAAGTTTATTTATTTGAAGAAGTAGAAGAATGTATTCAACACATAAAAGAACACTTCATCCTTCAGTTTATCACAAACATTCAACATCAACACATCTGGAGGTACATGGTTTTCACTGGACAGGAAGGGGATGAATACTGTAGAAAAGTAAAGCTGTCAGATAAATGCAGTGGAGTTTGAGTGGCACACTACAGGTGAATGAGACAGATATCACAATGAAACTTCAACAGTGGATTACTAACATCAACCCAGTTACTTTTATAATGATAACATATTTTCTGAAATTAAGCATTTTCTTATATGTGCTAATTTGCAGAAATCTGAACATTGTATGAAGCCAGGTTCAAAATAAATTTTTTCCGTGTTAATATTTTTCCTTTTGTTGAAGTATTGGAGTCAAAAGTTTTTACAGAACTTTGGATATCTCTTTGGTTCACCCATATGTCAGAAAATACTGCCAACAGCTGTACACTATCTGTTTTTACCACATTTCAAGGAATAAAATATATTTAAATCAGGCTATGATGATATATGAACAAACCCCTCTGTAAAAACCTTCACAATGAAAGTGTAGAGTTTGGTGAATGTAAGAGCAGCTGTGGAGATTTCTGGCTCAGTCTGAGAAAAAAAACTAATTTAGAGAAAACGAACTTTAAAGATATGTTTTGTTAAATTACATATTTTGCAAGACATTGAAGCTGAACAGGGTAAAACAAAAAAGGCACTAATATATATCACCACGAAACTTTCCCAGTTGATTATGACAATTATTTATTTTAATACAAGTTTTCTGAAATGTGATGTTTAAATATGCAAATTATCTAATGGTAACTTTTAGAAAATGTAGGTGAAATACACAGAAGCAAATAAACAAAGTAGTAAAATAAACGCACACGTGTATTTGGGATTTGTTTTAATCTTAAAGAAGACACATTATGGAAGCAAAATATTGTACCATAATTGATCAGAGCATTGATAACAGCCTGACCTTCAGTTTGAAGTCTCAGTAATGAGTTATGTGGAGGTTCAGTCTCGATCTTGGACTAACTTTGAGTTCTACACAGAGTTGTGCAGCGATCTGGCTGCTCAGCTACCATCCTGTCTCTAGATGGGGCCCTGTACGCAAACGTGTCCGTGCGCGTGTAAGTGCGCGCGTGCGTCCGCTCCAGTTTTCCCCAAGCACGCCTCGTTTCAGTGCCGGGGGGACAGAGGCTACTTTAGAAACCAACAGCTTGGAGGGACCCGCGCGGCCCTCGACGTGTTCTGCCGGACTACACACACACACACACACACACACACACACGCGCACACACACAGGGGGGTGGGGGGGATGAACGCGTTTTGGTTCTCCTCTCTGAACACGCATCTCCGCCGCGACCTGGACGGTGCGCGTTCTCTCCGGGCCCGGGTGCTGACTGCAAAAAAACAAGAAGAAGGAAAAAGGTTCCAGCAGAAGTAGAAGAAGAAGAAGAAGGATGCAACTATCTTTCCGTCTCCTTTGTGGGAGAGAATCTGGCGCTATGGCCCCCTCCCTGAGGAGTTTGATCTGGATGCTTTTCTTGTTTCCAAACCTGAGATGTGAAGGTAAGCGAGCTCCTTAAAGACAGAATGAAATACAACATGCTGTCCACTTCAACCCGCAGGACAGCTAGATGTGGTGAACTTACTTCACTTTTGTTTTGCATCACTTTCAGTTGTGAAAAGTGGAACAGAGTTGTGTTATTCTCGTATTTTCTCTGTGTGCAGAGAGGATGTTGCACTCTTTTTGTAGTTTGAGTAAAACGCTCTCCGGGTGGTCTGAGACACTCCGGCCTGTTTGCTGGACATTTACGTCCCGTTGGCAGAAAAAAGACTCTTTTCGCGCCTCACAACAGCGTTCTAGCACCTCCACACACGGTGCTGACCGGAGGCCCCCTTAATGAAGTTTCGATAACTTTCTGAGCGCTTATTGAAGAACAGTGGGCATTATAGTTTATTGTCTCGGTCGCCCTCCTAAAAGCATTTGCTCGCGCACATTTCGCAATAACGTTGCTGATGTGTATGGTAGTTTTCAGGTGTGAGAGGGGGGGTTATGTGATCACTTAAAGGCTCTTTGTCCTCCTTCAGCTTGTTGACATGTGTCGGACTCTTCATAGAGAGAAGATTCTCAAAGGACCACTGTGTCGTTGTCATGTTAATTAACGCATAGCTCGCGGGGGGGGATCTCGCGTCTTTGTTAGTCATACTAATTCATTTGGGGGAGGGGGGCTCGTAGAGATCTCCTGTTTTCAGCTCTGGCTTTGAGGATTTACCATTTGGTACGGAGTGAAAGAGGGGGGGGGGCAGCGCTAAATGATTAGCACCTTTGCCCCCCCCCCTCTCCTTTCCCCTTATTGGCTCTGCAAGCAGCATTTCACGATGTTATTCTGACCTCAGTGAGGACTGAAGGAGCAGCGCTGCAGGGCTCTGTTGAACACAATTCTAATATGGTAACTTATTTCATATTCATACACCAGTAAATGTGTCCGTCATTGTTCACGAACATACCTTTCACATAGAAAATACTATAAGAAGTTTTCACGTGTGCCTTTGTGAAAACTTCCCATGTGAAATAGTCTTCCACATGTAATAAACATATCACATGTTGAAAGTGTTCCACTGTTATCCATCACAAACTCAAACAACAAGAACACATTGCTTGGGTTTTTAACTGCAATCTGGTCCTTTTGAATGATCTCCCTCCTGGCTTGGGTTTGGTGTTTTAAACGTGGGTTTCCTGTCTTTAGGGCAGCCATTGGCTTCCATTCATTGCACTATACAAATCAAAATGTAAACATCCTGGAGTGAGGCCATCCACAGCAGCAACATCTTGTCTGCTTTTGTTGTTTCAAGTGTTTGCAAGTGAGTTTTCATAGTGCACTGAAGTGAATGCAAACTAATGGCTGCCTGAAAGGTATAGGAATTCACTCAAAACCGTGATGGCTGTGACAGACCAAGATGATGTCATCGACAACCACGTATGTCTGATCTGCGACTGCACGAGTGGAAACAACTAGTAAACAGTCTTCCAATACGAAGAAGAACTGCCCACCAGTTTTACAGCACTGTGAATGTGATCGTATTGTTCTTGGCAGGGGCTAAAAACAGTCATCGGGTGAAATCACTGATTTCCTAGAATGATACAGACCTCTCCCACAGACCAGTTGTGTAGACAGCATTTTAAGTATTTTAAAAAAATCTGTGAGAGCAATTTGTATCACAAGTTTATTTACTAAAATGATGTGCGAGCATGGTATGGAAGAAGAACCAGAAAGCAGCAGCTGTGAATGAAGTGGATGCATATTACTAATGATCGCATTAGTCATATGGATGAATCGCAGCCATATGACTCACCATGTTGGGGTTAGGGCTGCTGCTGGTGGAAATGGGGCCAGAGGGCCTTCCTTTGCTGTGGGGGGGTGTTTAAGTCGTCCCTGTGATCACGTTTAACAAAAGCCTGGGGGTGTTGGAAAACCAGCCCAGCTGCATAGCTGCATATTATTCAAGGTTCATACAGTCATGATAAACCTGGAAAAGTCATGGAATTATTTTTCCGGGCTTAGAGAAAAAGAAATAACCCAAAAGGTTTTGGAAGTCGTAGAAATTTGCTTCACAAATACCCGTATAATAGATTAAGATCGGCTGAGAAAAATCTCTAATGTTGGGGCCGATCAGTGAGGTCACTAAGTGTTTGTTCTCTGCTGGGGTAACATCACACATCTTTTGTTTGTTGACGGCGTGTTAAGTAATGCAGAGCCAGGTCTTCACTTGGACGAGCTGGATTGTAAATCTAGCTCTTCAACTAAATTGTAGCACACCAGTCAGCTTCAGTTTAGCAACCGGTCTATTGTCACTATAAATAAATAAATGACACATTAAACAAGACGTTGAATTTATAAATGTTACTTTTATTTGTGTATTCATATACTCATTCATTTATTTATACTGCCTGGAAGGAGGCAGAGAAGGGGTCTTCCCACAAGACATACGATGAGTAATACTTTTCATGCACCAATCAGAGGCTTTACCAGCCCCCTGGCTGTTGATGGATGAAGTTGACGTATTTATTTATTTTGCTGCAAACTACACTTTGGATAAATAGAAATATTCATAGATAAATAAAATAAAAAAGATGAATACATGTATGAATGAATGAGTGCAGTTTCCCTTAAAAAGGGACATATCAGTCTCATTTTGGGGTTCACTCTTGTATTTTGGCTTTCTACTAGAACACGTTTACAAGCTTTACTGTTCAAGAAACCCATTGTTTTCCTCATACTGTCTGTGTGAATATACTTCACCCTCAGTCTGAAACTCCCCTACTCTCTTTTACCCCCCCTCCTGTAAAAGCCCCGTCTGCTCTGGCTGACTTCTCCCAGTTCATTTTTTGAGTGTTGCTAATATGCTCTTTTCCTGAAACCATTTTTGAAAGCAGACATAAAACAGCAGGGGAGAGTGATTCATGCAAAGTCTCATTCTTAGTATGGGGAAATAGTCCTCATGCTGTTGTAATCAGGTGCCGCACCAATCAAATTAGACACAGCTTAATAAATACATGGGCCACTGCGGGCCGGAACCTGTCTGTGGTTTGATGTACTGCATGAACTAATGGCTTTGTTATTTAGTTACAGGCCAGGTACTGGTGTAACTCACAAACATAAGGAGAGATGGTTCACTGTTGCATGGCACACACAGTACAAGCTTTCCCCAAAGTTGTATTGTCCACACCATCTACTGTATTACACCATGGCTTACCTCCTGTTCCCCCTTCAGCGTCTAGCTGTGAAGTGAAGCAATGCGTAGTAGGCACTGGACACGCCAGAGCGGTTAGCCAGAGTTCAGCCCATTCATCTGGAGTTTGTGGAAATGTGAGGGAAGTGTTCGGGGGTTCAGTTTCGGGCTTCAGTTTTTGGAGCAGCACTACAATACACTAAGGCCCTATCCATACTACTCCATTTCTATTTGGATGCGGATTTGTCAAATAGAAACGATCTCCGTCCACACAGGCGTTTCAGCATCATTCTCGAGTTGATCTGCGTCCACAGGCAGCCTTCGAAGGCGGACAGCACGTGACCATTAACGTACACTGGGCATGCGCGTGACGGTGTAAACAGGAAGTGGATTGCTTGCTTAGTTAAAAAAAAAATACGACAGAGTAATAAAGTAGTCTTTAATAATGAAAGGTTGTATTTGATACTTAAGATCTTCTTCTAAAATCTCCCTCTATAAACTCAAACAGACAGTTCGTGGAAAGTTTTATTTTTCAGACGTAGTTACAGCGCTGCGGGTCTATCTCTCTCTCACATCAAATTTACTTTAACATCAACACTTACACGTAAACGTTAACTAGATTATGGGTCCATCAATGTGGCCAACACACGTCTCTCACTCTATTCTGCTCTTGCTTCGTGCAGGAAAGCTTAGCAGATCGCTAACAGTAGATCCGTGAAATAAAGACCATGGAATCCGTAGAAGAGTTTCAAGACTTTAGTGTGAATCTTTCTTATTTGTAAAACTGTGGAAACACAATATGAAATATGGCTTTACAAACTGTCCCTATACACATACATGAATACAAAACAACAATCCATGATATAGCCAGCATGTAACATGTCTGCCTAGCTAGCTTCTAAGCTAATTTTAACATTACCGCCAATCGAGAAATGCTAACCGCGATTAGCATTTAATACAACACATATTATACTAACAGAGCGAATAGAATATATCTACGTACATCTTTTCATGCTTCATAAAGACATACTTACAGACTAAGGTCTCTCAAGGCTACCAAACGGAATAAGTAAAACGTTAGTGCGTGTCTTCTCATTAGAATCTAAAAACAACGAGCTGCTCCATGGGGCTGATGCTGGTCACGCCGCTCGCTAATCACTCCAATAACAGCTGCTTCCTCCACAGAAATGCAGACTTTTACTGCACAACAGCTGCTAGCTGCTGCGCTAGCAGCAACATCATGGAGCTGTTGTGCTAGCAGCAACGCTTGCAATTAGTTATCCATGTTGAAATGAATCGCTGGTAGCCCAGTTTGTTTTCTTCCGGGTACGGGTCACGTGATAGTGAGTGTGACGAATCAGGGAAGGAGACGTCATGGTTGCCAAGAACCAATCCAGTAGCGAACACGGGTGTGGGCGTAATTTTTTCAAAGCACATCCGTATCCGACCGTCCACACGCAAGCGCAAACCCCGGAGTTCTCAAATACCTCCAACCTATGGGGAGTTTTCAGATTCCTCCGTTTAGGGTGCTCCAAAACTCCGGCGTAGTCTGGCCGCTCATTGTAAACGTAGCAAATACGGAGTAAAAACGGAGTAATGTGGACAGGGCATAAGATGTGAAAACGTTACTTTGGGCCAACACGACAGTTGATTTTGAGTCATGTACAGTAGATCCCATGTTTGGACATGAAGTCAGAGAGGTCTTTTGTCAAGGACAAGACAATGACATGTTTCAAGACTACTTCACTCTAGAGTGAAGACAAATGCAAGCCTGAATTCATAAGTAATAAAACACACGGCCACAGCCTAGTAGTATGATGCTTAACGTTAGCTAATGTTTGTCCACATAGCGTCTTTTTCTGGCAGAAAAGCCAGAGAGCGTCATCACAGCATTGCGTCGGAAAATACCATTTTTTGTGGTTCTATGACAACAATATCTTGACATGTCACCACTCTAACGGCTGTTGTATGTTGTGGACGTGGACGGAGGCATCAGGACATCACTTATGGGTTTGTGGACTGACGTTTTGAAGCCTTGAGTTCAGCGTTTTGGCCGTCGCCATCTTGACTTTTTGCAGAAGTGACCATATTCGGACTGCAGAGGAGTGATGTAGAGACACTGTATACGGCTCTGCTAGAGACCTGTCAATCACAAGGTAGCCCCGCCCTAAAGCATACTCTGCTTTATGGTCTAT
Organism: Anarrhichthys ocellatus; assembly: GCF_004355925.1. Lineage (NCBI taxonomy): Eukaryota > Metazoa > Chordata > Actinopteri > Perciformes > Anarhichadidae > Anarrhichthys > Anarrhichthys ocellatus. The sequence continues at coordinate 216,257 of NW_022280225.1, read as the reverse complement.
GTGACTCTAAATGGACCATCATTTACTAAATGAACATCATGCTGTATTGAAGAAGACGTGAAACTAGAGATTGAGACCATAAACTCATGTTTACAATGTTTACTGAGGTAATAAATCAAGAGAGAAGTAGAGTAATTTTCTCATAGACTTCTATACAACCAGAGGAGTCGCCCCCTGGTGGACATTAGAGAGAGTGCACGTTTTAAGACACTTCAGCATCGGCTTCAGTCGCCTGGTTGTCTGGCCCCTTTGCTTTTTGTTATCATCTGTTCTACTATTTTTTGGTTTGTCTTTTTTGATTCACTATGAGAACCAACCAGAGGATGCTTGACCTCATACTTTGTATTGATGAGCTTGGATGTCACCGTTCAATCCGACAGCTGTAATGCAAGAAAGACGATTAGTCGGAGACAACGCCGTACGGAGATAAAAGCAAAAACCCTCACCAGCTAAATGCACATTGGTATTACCATTATAAAAGAGCTGCTCTGGCTCAACTGGCCCATCCCTTATACGTTGCATTGAGATGACATCACACGCATGAACATTTACTACATAGTACATGGTAAATGAACTGTACTTGTATAGACCACTCAAAGCGCTTTAACAATACATGTTAACATTCACCCTTTCATACACTGATGACAGGGGCCACCATGCAAGGTGCCACATGACTATCAGGACAATTTAACATTCATACACTGCAGGAACAGCCCTTAATTTGGGGTTAAGTGTCTTGCCCGAAGACACATGAATATGGACTAACGGAGCCAGGGATCGAACAACCAATCCTCTGACTGAAGGACGACCCTGCTCTACCACTGAGCCACAGTTGCCCCAACATAGTAACCCTGTAAAGGAAAATGTTGTTTTTCTTACATTTGATGTAGCGTCTCAGATGGCTTGTAACAAATCTCTGCAATTAACAGTTATAAACAGATAAAAGCCCCAGATCAGAGGCGAATCAGCGTTCACTCTGCGCTCTGAAATCGGTGCTTGAACACTTTGTGAGAACGGTTCAGAGACACAAGACACCAGATTCACTGATGCGTTGCAGACACTTTCCAGATATCCAACTGGAAAGTTACAGCAAGTGAATGCGTGAGACCCGGGTTGAGAGGAAGCCCGGGGGAGGGGACTGTTTGTAACAATTGGAACTTTACTGATGTGTTACATTTGCAACAGGGACCAACATTGTAGCTGGAGGAAAACAGGCAGAGAATAGTAAGGATGTGTAGAAACAGGATATTTTGTGAACACGTGTGCCAATGTAATCATCAACAAGCACGACTCCAAGCAAAGTTCGGCCAATTGCTTAAACAAAAATGTCCTGTCAAGTGCATGGTATTACATCATTTCCCACTTCACACTTGTGTGTGTGAAGTGGGACCGTGTCACACTTCACACGTGGGTTCTCATGGCAAAACATAGTTTGGAGACCAGACATACTCATCTGAGATTCCTCGTGGTCAAAGATCCTGAAGTGTGTGAACCCCGACGTTGCTCGTCAGTCAGTTAAAACCACAACTACTTCAATTACAAGACACTTTGTGTTGAGTAGATTGATCGCGATCTGATCCGTAGCGTGAACGTGCCCTAAGATGATGGAATGACTTAATTGTGATTAAAGTACTCCTATGCATTGTTGGAGGGGGCAGTGATGGGCATATGAGAGCCATCTATCCTGAAAGCCATCCACAATCTCCTGCAGTCCATCCCCCTCGAGGTAAACTAATAAACTGGCACTGAAGTGGCTCGACAAACCTCCCAAACACAAATGGACACTGTTTTGATTTGCATTGCTCCTCCAGCTGATTAAAAACAACAATGCTCTTAGTCTTTGCCAACCGAAATGAAATACGAGTTCCTTTGCATATAGAGTGGGGAAGTGAGATCCGATCACGAGTGATCACTGGAGACGCATGTGGAGGTGTGATCTGATCCTGTTACTGCCAGGTCTGAACAGGGCAACTTGTTCAGTGTAACTTTTAAAGACCTTATTAACTACCTTTGATATCTGGGGTACAAACAAAAAAAGTTGTTGTATTTCTGTGTTCACTTGTTAATTCCTTTTCCCTCTGAGTGGAGATTATTCAAGTTGTCTATTTATCTTTTGAGTGTATTATAAACTGTGTCTCTCATGTCCTGCCCCTCCCAACAGAAGCCTGAGATTGTGGTTAATAATTACAGTATTTGGTTGTTTTTTTCAAACCCAAGCTTCTTCTGTCAATGCCAGTGCCTAGTCCTCCCGACTGCAACAGTGTTGGCTTTGTTGCAGTTGCAGCTAATTGCAGGCTGGTGACAAGCACTCAAAGGAGTGTGAAATAGCTTGAGGACGGCTGCAGGGTGAGATTGTGTTGATATAGAGCTGCACCACAACAGACAGCCAGAGCCCCAAAAAGATCCACCCCCTATGGGACTGCTATATTTCCAGATGTAATAGAGTGATGACTGACAAAACTAGATCACTTGGGGCCAGATGCACGAAATGAAAGATCCACTACTAAAACTGTGTATACGTAAAGATCTTTCTGTCAGATTTATAAAGCCGCATATACCTCTGACTCTGCACCAGCACTGCTGTCATTACGCATGGCTGTGGCTGTGTATAGAGGCCATACCACTAAATCTCAATCATCATTATTATGTCAGAAAAATTATCGATGATTCATTCATAGCGCTCACATTAAAACAGACTTTACAAAAATGAATTTATTATCATTAGTAAATCATCAATAACATTCAACTGTATTGAAGAAGACTTGAAACTAGAGATTGAATCTCATGTTTACAATGTTTAGTGAGGTAATAAATCAAGAGAGAAGTAGAGTCATTTTCTCATAGACTTCTATACAACCAGAGGAGTCGCCCCCTGATGGTCACTAGAGAGAATGCAGCTTTAAGACACTTTTGTATCGGCTTCAATCGACAGACCCAGAGGTTGCCTGGCCCCTTTGCTTTTTATTATATATTTGGGCTACTATTTATTTGTTTGTCTTTGCTGACCAACCAGAGGATGGTTGACGTTCATGTGATGCATACTATGGTCTTAATGCAGGCAGGGCACACCATATGAATGTTCCCGGCCTGCTGCCAACAAACAGCAGTATACTCCGGGAATGAGTGATGGTCAGTTTGTTCAGTAGCACCCACACTAAACAGAGATGTCATGGTGAGACTAGCAGACAAGATGTAGCAAACAAACTTGACCAAATAATAATAGTTGCCCAGTAAAAGAATATGGTGGACCAGTACCAGTCCATTGCCCAGGTATTGTAAATGCGTCCTGAATGAATTCATCAAAGTAAATAAATGACATTATACATGTGAAGAAAAAAAGCATTACGATAACATGGCCACAATAATCACCTGGAAACCACAGTAACACTGAGGAGCTTTTTCAACTGTTCCTTTATTTGTGAGGCGACAAAGGTAAAGTTAGGATTTTATTGTCATACATATACAAAATTTGACTGCTGCATTTAACCCATCCCTAGCTTATTGGGAGCTCAGGGACACTTCGGCATAGGACATGTAGCAGCCAAGAATTGAACTGCCGACCGTGCGGTTACCAGAAAACCCTCTCTACCCATTGAGTCACGGCCACCCCCCAACACAGAGAGAAAGGACTAACATGAGGCATTGGTCTGGTTCTCATTATATTCCTGGATCTGGGATTAATTAGAGCAATGCCAGGCATTCCCATGGACAGGGCTCTGTGTGGATGGACGTGGTGACAGGATGGACTCTGCTTGCATTCTTGTTTAACAAAAGTGGTGTGTTCAAGACTTATTAGTCTGCTGGCTTTTTGTTTACTTGGTTATCAGCTGTTAAATGAATCAGAGCTAGGTTCTTAATGGAACTGTGCCAGTGCTGCCGCTGCAAAGACTCCATTGATATCATTGATATCATAGAATCAACTTGATTGCATTTTGAAAAGAAACCAAAGAGGTATATTGTTAGCATATGCTGCTAATTACTGGAAGGACTAAGCAGAAACAGAAGAGGAGGCCCACTACTTTGTAGGAGGAAAGGCGGTATGACTGGGTGGACTGTAGAAGCCTGTGTTCCTCTAATGCTTCGTGGTGTGATGTCTGTGTTTATGTGTGGAGTGTAAACAGGACGGACATTTTGCATCAGAGCATGAGACGGCGCTGAAGGGGTGAACAGAAAGAAGGGGGAATGACCGACAGATGAAAACTAACAACAGCACAGCATGGAGTTGAGAAATCAAGTTTTTCTGAAGTTCCTTAGGAGATGAGGATGTTTGAGAGGAAAGAGATAAAGATAAGGATGCATTTTTGAACGAGTCTGCTTTAGTGGAGATGTGGCCAGTTCACAGGACTGGAGGAGGGTTAAGTGCACCATAAACTCAGAAGAAACATAAAATGTGTCAGGAAGGTTTTTATAAGAATGCCTGTACTTGTAGGCGAGGTGAGAAACTGGTCTCCTCAGCTTAGGGTAAACCATTTAGCAGTAGACACTACTACAGCATATGTGGTTGCAGAACAAAATAAGCATTACCAAGAAAAGGAAAGTCCTCTGATTAGTGTCCATCACCCTCCTCAAAGCAGCAAACCCTGACTTCAGACGTCCGCTCCGTAGGCCTGACAACGCTGCTGGACACCCCGCTCTCAAATTGCTCCAACAGCTGCTTCCTCCGCATGTCGGCAGTAGTAGAATTATAAAATGCCGAATTTAACTGCACAACAGCTGCTAGTAAAACAAGGTCAGCAACACCTGAAATCAGGTATCCATGTTGAATGAACCTGGTAGTCGATCGGTAATCAAAGGGGATGTTGTTGGTTTTCTTCTGGCGGCGTGACGAATCACAGAAGGACACGTCATGACTGATAACACCCAATCAGGTAGCGAACATGGGGGGGTCTACATCATTGTTTTCTAAGGTCTCCTGTTCTGCCTGTCCACCCTACCACACAACCCAGGAGTTTTCAAAGGTGCACACCATCGGTGGCGTTTTCAAACTCTTTGGTTTTAAGTGATCTAAAACTCCAGAGTAGTGTGGACGCTGGACGTAACTGTAGCAAAAGAGTTGTGTTTCAAAACGGAAACGTAGCAGTGTGGATGTAGCCAAAGATGGCGGGGCTTCTTCTTTTGGATACGTAATGGCCTTTACATTTTGGTGGGGGTGGTGAGGAGGTACAGCCGTCACTGGTGCTTTGGATGGAGTATCACTCCCGCCTGTTTTGGGAGGAACTTTTAAAGTTAATGTAAAGAGGTAAAGTTGTTACTTCCTGTGTTGAGTGAATTTAAAAAAGTTCATTTTGTCAAATGGGATGAATATATAGAGTGCAGGGATTTGTGGGAGGTTGAACATGTCTTTACGAATTAGTGTGGCTGCAGTACAGGCAGATCAGTTCTGCATCAGACAGAACACACGTCATCAATCACAGTCCCTCCAGTGTGTTGGGAGGTTTTATCAGTTGTTTGGTTAGGAAGTCGGCCGGATCACCTCTTGAACTGTGTTACATAAATTGTATAGTCTGCTAAGTGAGGGAGAGCCCCGCCCCTTTCCAACCCCTCGACACACTCAAAGGTCAAAGGTCCTTTGAAGCACTCGTGAAGCTGCCAGGCCTTTTGTGTCTTAGTTTGTAAGTGTAAGACGTTTTGTCGCAACAGTTATTAATCAAGAATGTCTTGCTGTGGAAAAAGGGAAAGTCACATTTTGTATCTGTGTGTGTCCCGGAAGAGTTTTGTTTTTTCTCTTGCTGAATTCCAACATGTGCCCGGCCATCGCCTTTTTGGATTGGATTATATCTGGAGCCACAGGCAGTGTTGTAGAGTCTGTTCATAATTATCCTGAAAGTGTCCCAGGATGTGTTCTCATGTTTAATGGTGCATTCTTCTCTTCCTGTGTAACAGTCTTTTGTATATATGAAGGTTATATTTGATTCTCACATTCTTTCTTCACTGAATTAATAGAAACAGGATTACAGTTTTGCACATGTGTCCTGGATTATTCCGTATTCAATTAAATTGCTGTCAGCTCAAAGTCTTTCATCTCCACGATGTGGTCCTTATAGGAAACAAAGAAGAACAGCTGTGTGTTCAGCCTGATAGTGATGCAGTTTCCATATGAAAGCATTGAGAAGAGAGTCTCATCTCTATTCATTCTTATCTTTTAATCAACATGTGGTAATGGAAGGAAGGCTCACCCAGCCCCACAGCCCCTGCATAGGTATAGCAATCTGGCATGTGCTCATATGTGTGTGTTGTGTATGAAAGCATACCGTATGTACTTAAAGTGAGTGAAAGGCCACTGGATTTAACTTGTACTGTAGAAAATGATGACTTTTGCAAACTTAATTTTAAATAATCTTAAGGAATTTAAAGGGAAATCAACAGTACCTAATTCTGTGAAGCAACAGCAGAATGCTAGATGGAATAAACAGTGGTCAATGAAGTTCAATTGATTTCAGAATACATAGTATTATACATTATCTATTCATATCTTGATATAGAGTATGCTACTTCTATGAATAGTACAATGTTAAAGGCTTTTCAAAATTCATTCATCATTTAGAGACAAGAAATGAAGTAGAATAATTGAAGGTGAATTCCGCTGATTGAAGTGTGTTTACAGGTGTTGGGTAGTATTACTGCATGTGAAAAGAAGCCTTTAGTGTGTCCAGAGGAAGCTGTGTGACGTCTGATGAATGTCCTCAAGTGATGTCGCTTGAGTCGCCGTTGGTTGAAGACTACAAGTTAGAAAAGCAAACAAAACGGGGAGGAGTGGAGTTGGCATATACAGCATATACAGAGTGAAGGATATGTGTGTGGTGTGATGTACAGCTGTGGGCATTACACATCGGTAGGCCAGCGAGGAGACAACAATCCAAAGTGGTGGAGACAAAGGAGAAGGGTCACGTTCTGTGACTTTGACTATATCGTTGAAATGAAAGCATATTTTCTTTTATGGAGACGGACGAGGAAAACATGCTTCCCAGTAAGAGGTGGTTGGCCTTTGCAGTCTGCCATTGGTCCGTCGAAATGTGTTAACAGCAGGGATGTCAAACCAACAGCCAGTCCCTCCTCCTCCAGCAGATGCTTTGTTAATCATAGCTCAGACACGGGGGCCAAGGAGGAAGAGCGCAGAAGAAAATGGGAGCAAAGTTTTGCAGTTTGTTCACAACTAAATCTCTAAATGTAATATTGTGCCGTGTGGTCGGCCTGCCTGTTCTCCACATTCCTGCTCTTCCCGCAGACTGTTAGGGCGAAGGAAAGAATGACTAAGAGCTGGTTTTGGATAAAGATAAACAATTGACACTAGAGCTTTGTCTTATGTGCATCCAAAAGCTTTCTTTCTTCATGGCTGACCCTAGTTTTCCACAGGACCCAGCATGGTATGCACAGGCTTATCAGAGAGCCAATAAAATGCAAATGACGCTGCTCTTCCCCCATCACAACCTTCAGTCTCATTTATTGTCTTGTCTTTGAGCCTCCAAATGGCCAAATATTTGAGGGGAAGTGCCTCCCTTTTTTATGAGATAGCTATTGTTGTTGTAACTCAGTCACGGGGATGTAGTTACTCCTGTGTAAGCTGCCGCTGTGATGAGGGCCTGCGAGGTGGGAAAACAGCATCAGAGCCAGTAAAAGGGGGAATTCTATTGCAGGCAGGACGTGATACCATCTAGAGTGCCATGATACAGTCATTATGTCTGAAAGACTGCACACTCGCGTGCTTATGTCTAGATGATAGGAGCTACGGAGCCAGTGTGACAAAAGTAGTCCCATCTGGACGTGCTTTGTGTTTAAGGGGAACTTCAGCGCCATCACATTTCTGTATGGAACTCACTGCTGCATGCTTCCAGTATAGCTGAGCAGAAAAAGAAAGATGGTAATATTCAGCATTTCTATGGATTCACATTCAACATGGAGAACTTAAGATTTGGGTATGCTTAAGAAGAATGTGGGTGTGCCCCTCTGACATTGGATAGGTGTGGAGGGAGGAGCTTTCACAAGATGTTTTGACAATCTCAAAAAATTGTAGTTTTGGTCCAGAGACCTGCAAACATTAGTCAAATTAGTCAGCTGACGTAAGTAAGAAGCAACACGACTATGATCATAACTGGCATGAAACAATCAGAGAGTAACTTTGTTCTCTCCTTCACAGCATTGCTGGCTCTCTCTCTTCTACAGCTTCTGCACAATCTCTCTCTTTTTTGTCTGTTTTTAAAGGAGTCACAAAGTGGCAGCACAGCCCAACTGTACCATCAAACAAAGAGAAAGGCTCTCCTCTCGTCCTATAATGCTTCATGTTTTAGTACTCTGCGGTCCACTTTACACTGAACACAAGGGTCCACCTGTTGAATGTAACAACAATATTGTTGTGTTTTGTTTTGTTGTCATCTTAAACACAATTCACATGAAAGAAATATTAAATATGTGTGAGGGTGTGGTAAAAACCTATGATGTCTAATATTAAAAAAAACATAAGACATGCAAAAGGTAAAATATTACCATACAAATGTTTAAAAATGTCCCATATAAAATAAATGTAGGATATAGTTCAAACAAAGAAATGGAGAGAAGCAGGAGTAATTACAACATGAACAACAGTTTCTGATCACTTCTTTTCCAAATTAAATATTTTGTTCAGCAGAGCATTTCTCTCTTTTTGTACACAGACAGTGACATTGAAGAACACATTAAATATACATTTCATTCCACAGAATAACTCCACCACATGTGATGTAAAACTGACCACGGAATGTTTTATACAAAGGAAGATGAACATTCTCAGCCTGTCAAGTTTTGTTATTATAGAATTGAGAGTTGTGAACAAAATAATATGTAAACTTTCAGGGGAAACTGCGTTTGTGTATTCACTCTGCATTTAGCCCTGGTTTGGTCTCTAAATCCTCCATTCTGCAGCAGCTAGTGGACAGTGACTTTATCAGAGCTTGTTCCCTGAAAACAGCTGCTTGCTGCTGGAAAGAGGAGCGCTGAAAGAGACTAAATCTCGCCATAGTGTTGATAAGAGAACTGTACAGTCTACCTCATCATTTCCTTTGTCTTTGCACTCAGTCTATTTCAAATACTGATTAGTGCAGCTTTGAAATGCTTATGCTGGGACTCGTCGGGATATTTAAGGAACATTTCTGACCTAACAAGTTCACAGAAGGTCAGCACTGTTAACCGCTAACACACTGATGCAATATAGCTAAAGCACTGACCGTTTCCAATCTGATTAGAGCAAACAACAAGATTTTAGAGCGAGCCATGAGCAGACTGAGGTGTTGCTGCTCTCTGAAGACAAAATGAACGCTGAGCTCTGCAGAATCTAGGTTTAGTCTGATTTTGGGCAAATGTTCTTTCAGTGCTGCCGTAATAGAAATACCTCCAAATATAGTGCAGCACAGCACAATAGAGAGGCGGACGGTGTGGTAATGTGAGCAGTGTTGTTTCAGAAACAAAGTGTGTTGTGAGGTATCGGCACTTACATTGCTCACTAGTGGTGCAACGGATCACAAAAGTCACCATGTTGATGAACCCTATTGGCGCATACAGCTAGTTTTTGTTGTTGTTGTTAGCTGGTATAGAATGCCCCAGGTTATTTCAAACAATCTTGGCATTCGTAGTTTTAATGATTTAAATATGATTACAAGCTGCTTAGAGCTGGTGTTAGGAAGTTAAACAGGTCATGATTCATCTCTAATATCTATCTTATATTGTTGTGAAAACCTCTCCTTGAAACAACTGAATTTATTTAAGTTTCTTGCCTAAAACCACATTGAGTTTACACCAATATTACATTTGAACACATCATGATAGCATTATAATTTACCTTGGCCCAATTTACCTGATAGAGCATGAACGCAAAATGATGTAACTCAATGGAGCCTCTGTGTGTTAGCTGCTCCAATCGGTTTTTTTCTGTGACAATTATATCTTGAAAACACATCACCACTCTAACCAGATGGTTTTTTTCTCGTGGGTTGTCATGTGACTCAGACGTTACCTGCTAGTCAGGTGAGTCGATAGTCACTTGGTCATGTGAGCTTTTAATGAGCGAAGTTAACGTCAACGCCGCTCTTTTCCTTAACCTCACCAAGTGGTTGTGTTTCCTACTAGCGTACACCACGTCCCTAACACGTCCCTTACAGATGCTAGAGGGGAATGTAGAGCATCATAGCTTGAAGCTTCGGAGCACTCACCAAGCTAGGAATGTGTATCTGTCATCTTGTTTTGATGTTTTTCTGCCTTCTTGTGGTCAGGAAATTATTAAAGCTTTATATTTTTGATGGACGGTCATTTTAGAATATCAGTCCCAAATATGCTTAAAAGCAGGTAATGTCTATGAAATTCATTAACAGTCAATGTGTTATAGGTAATGAGTATCCGAAAGATGACTTCATACTCAAAGTAGGAGTTGATTTATCACGTTTTTCTTTTATTTGACCCGTTTTATGTTGGAGCCACAAAGCGAGTGAGTGCACGGTATGTAGCTTCAGGGCAGTCTGGGTTGTTTTCACACTGGAGGTACTTCCATCAGATACACGGACCCCTAGCTTTTTATGAGGGGTCATAATTTCAGAGCACCGTCTGTCTTGTCTTTCACGTTGAAGAGAAGCTGTGTGTTGGACAGGACGCATTCCAACACTTTACATTTTGACTGCCCATCCTACGACTAAGTTAGTGCCATCTTGGGCCAAAATGATGTGTATCTAAATAAAATGTACAATGTAGTGGACAATGTAGTGGCTATTAAATTTACTGAACACATTCATGCTCCCCGGAGGATGAATCCTCTCCATTCAATGAGCGTTCCTCCAGCACCACCCTCATGAGTACATGACCTTTGCTGAGAACATTCATTTCTGGTGGAAGCCCTGTTTTTATGTTGATGTCATTTCATTGTAATGCCTCTCCGTTAACCCTCAGGACAAACTTTAGTTTGTATGCTTAGTGCTGGTAAGGTTGTGAATATTAGAACTTAACATTATGCTTTATAAATGCATGGGAAAAAGCACATTTGTGCATAAATGCAATATATAAAATCATAGCTTGAAATTATATTTTTGGATCATAAGGCAAAATGGTAGCAGCATGTTAAAGTTACCGGCCATTTAGGACTTCCACTAGCCAACATACGCTTCATCCGTTTAAGAATCATTGCATTGATTTCAACATATTTATAGTTGGATGTAAAAAAGCATATTAAAGTGAATTTATAACATAATTTCAGGGATCACAAGTTTCATTGATATACAAATACAATAAGTCTTAGGTCTTAGTGTATTCCTATCTTTAGTACTCCACCACCCGTCCACAGTAAAACATGAAACTAATGTTTTCAACCCACTTTGGAGAACAGATTCAAACTGTGTCCACAGCAGAAGTCCTCAATGAATTCTTCCTGGATAACTCAGAATCAATGACAATAGAGTAGATAAGTTACTTGTGAACAGACATTTGGATGGTATGTTCACGAAACACCGTGTAATGACATTGCTGGTGTTACTGTTCCTACACTCTGTGTGTAGGTTGAATACATAATTATGGTCATTATATGTGAGAAAGCCTCCTCATTGAATATGTAACAGCTAGAACATGAAGTCAGGATAGAGGTCGACTTGTCAGTGTGAGTTGGGTCAGGTGTTAATGCCACCTGGTTTTGATGTCAGTTTCCTGTCTGTGCAATGAACACTGTGATATCCTTTAAAAGTGAAGATGTCACAGACGGTGACATACAAGATTCCTAAGAAAAATACATTTTGTATTTTAAAACTAAACTGAATCGTACCTGTGTGAAACAAAACGTCTGAAAATAAGTACTTTGAGGAGAATCCAGGGGCGTCCGTTGGTAACGATAGCATTATTATAAAACTTAAAAACAGTGGTGTGTTTCTTCCTTTCTAAGACGGCACTTATCTGTGTAACCGAGGAGGCCTTGAATAAGTCCCATGGCAGAAAACCGAGAGGCTGACAAGGGTGAGCGAGACAGAGGAGGCACACAGCGCGGTCTGAACTGGATATCTAGAAGAGGGAGGTTGACCACAACTTGACTTGTTTAGACAGGGGAGATAATGGCTGCCCCCCCCCCAGCTTCACTGAGACCAGAGCAGTATATACAGAGTCTGAACGGCATCAGGTCAAGTGCCAGATCAGCAGATAGAATGCAGTTGGTTGTGCCGATACTTTTAGAGCAGGAAGGGAAGTGAAAGCACTTAAAACTGAACGGAAAGTCTTTCACACAACACGAGCGAGTGTTGTAGAGGCTGAATAAGTATATGAACCATATACAGCTTTGTATTACTAAACATCAGAGAGAAACAAAGCATGACCATTTAATGTGATTAAAGGTGAAAATGCAACCATTTCTCTTTGTTTTGGCCTCCATTCACACAAATGGTTTGTTTCCACTGCAGGTATTTAACAAGCTTTCCTACCATAACTCTGTAAGGACTGACTACAATGCTACTCCGTGTCTCCACTATGTTTTACAGGCTGCAGTGGGACTATTTTGTGTCATATCCACTGCATGCATCTACTTTTTTCCCTGCACTGTCTGGCTGTGTTGTATTCCCACTTTTGTCAGATGCTGAAATATGTTCTGGTCCACCTTTCTGTTTGTAAGGACTGACTGCTGCTCCTTCTGAATGGCTTCCTCTCTATACTAATAAATACCAGTGGTGGGCCGTCAGGGCCAGCTAAGCCTTCTCTGCTGGCCTAAACAGAATCATAAAGTTATAGCTATATTATAATTTAATAATTTTTCATAAATACACTACATGTATTATAATTTTCTTTCCCATTAGCTTATTTTCTCATTGCACAGCTGTCTGGCTGACAGCATCGCACATTTTATGGGTGGAAATGCATTTCATTTTAACTGAGCATCTTGGTGTTTGGAGCTATGCTACGCTAACGTGAGGATGCCATAGCACGGCAGGACACTACGGTGCTTTTGAAGACTTTTCTCCACAACCGTGGTCCGCGACGGCCGCGGAGGTAGAATCCCGGCCGGCGGAGGTGGGATCCTGGCCGCCGTTCGCACCGGCCAGCGTTCGCACCGGCCGGGTATATGCAGTAGTAAAATGTAGATTACTTTTGTTGCATTTGTTATAGTCGTCCTTGTTGTGATATGATGTCACACATCTGCTCGACTGACCACTATTGGCAGCACTTGGTACATGGTGTCACCATGAGGTGTAAGAAAGTATTGATACACTTGAGTATCACAGTTATGTTTTGTGATACTGTGTCAATTCTCAAAAACAATGGATTTTTCATTTATAGTTTACATGCAAAGATTAATGGCACACAGTGTCAAAAAGTAGTGCCATGGTGTTGGGCGTTTAGCAGCTAACATTGCTAACAGCGCGAACAACGACAACGGTGCTGGCGGAGCTAACAGTTTTAACCTGGTGGGGAAATCAAAAGGTTGGGCGCTACGCTTCCACAACAACGTGGTCTCACCACTGTGGGTTTGGGGGGGGACCGCATCGTCAGCAGTAAACGCTGTCCAGTAAGACTCACAGTTATGTGGTGGTGGAGTAGATGGACCCAAACAGCACCCAAACAGCTCACACAGCAGATTTAATCCATCCAAGGTCTTTATCTCTCTCACACACACACACACACACACACACACACACACAGAATGTCATCAAAAAGTTGATTTATTTCACCAATTCCATTCAAAAAGTGAAACTTGTCTATTATATTCATTCATTCATTACACACAGACTGATATATTTCAAATGTTTATTTCTTTTAATTTTGATGATTATAACTGACAACTAAGGAAAATCCCAAATTCAGTATCTCAGAAAATGAGAATATTACTTAAGACCAATACAAGGAAAGGATTTTTAGAAATCTTGGCCAACTGAAAAGTATGAACATGAAAAGTATGAGCATGTACAGCACTCAATACTTACGTAGTTGGGGCTCCTTTTGCCTGAATTACTGCAGCAATGCGGCGTGGCATGGAGTCGATCAGTCTGTGGCACTGCTCAGGTGTTATGAGAGCCCAGGTTGCTCTGATAGTGGCCTTCAGCTCTTCTGCATTGTTGGGTCTGGCATTTCGCATCATCCTCTTCACAATACCCCATAGATGTTCTATGGGGTTAAGGTCAGGCGAGTTTGCTGGCCAATTAAGAACAGGGATACCATGGTCCTTAAACCAGGTACTGGTTGCTTTGGCACTGTGTGCAGGTGCCAAGTCCTGTTGGAAAATGAAATCTGCATCTCCATAAAGTTGGTCAGCAGCAGGAAGCATGAAGTGCTCTAAAACTTCCTGGTATACGGCTGCGTTGACCTTGGACCTCAGAAAACAGTGGACCAACACCAGCAGATGACATGGCACCCAAAACCGTCACTGACTGTGGAAACTTTACACTGGACCTCAAGCAACGTGGATTGTGTGTCTCTCCTCTCTTCCTCCAGACTCTGGGACCCTGATTTCCAAAGGAAATGCAAAATTTACTTTCATCAGAGAACATAACTTTGGACCACTCAGCAGCAGTCCAGTCCTTTTTGTCTTTAGCCCAGGTGAGACGCTTCTGACGCCGTCTGTTCAAGAGTGGCTTGACACAAGGAATGCGACAGCTGAAACCCATGTCTTGCATACGTCTGTGCGTAGTGGTTCTTGAAGCACTGACTCCAGCTGCAGTCCACTCTCTGAATCTCCCCCACATTTTTGAATTGGTTTTGTTTCACAATCCTCTCCAGGGTGCGGTTATCCCTATTGCTTGTACACTTTTTTCTACCACATCTTTTCCTTCACCTCTCCATTAATGTGCTTGGACACAGAGCTCTGTGAACAGCCAGCCTCTTTTGCAATGACCTTTTGTGTCTTGCCCTCCTTGTGCAAGGTGTCAATGGTCGTCTTTTGGACAACTGTCAAGTCAGCAGTCTTCCCCATGATTGTGTAGCCTACAGAACTAGACTGAGAGACCATTTAAAGGCCTTTGCAGGTGTTTTGAGTTAATTAGCTGATTAGAGTGTGGCACCAGGTGTCTACAATATTGAACCTTTTCACAATATTCTAATTTTCTGAGATACTGAATTTGGGATTTTCCTTAGTTGTCAGTTATAATCATCAAAATTAAAAGAAATAAACATTTGAAGTATATCAGTCTGTGTGTAATGAATGAATATAATAGACAAGTTTCACTTTTTGAATGGAATTAGTGAAATAAATCAACTTTTTGATGATATTCTAATTATATGACCAGCACCTGTAGATGCAGATTTAAACAGAAAACAATCAACAAATAAACTACGGCACTGTGTACAGTGGGCAAAGCCTCTCCTTCGTTCTCCCTGAGTCGGGAGGGAAACTCAACCGAGGAAGGATGATGCAGCCTCCGGAGTCGGGAGGGAAGCTCCACCGAACTCACGGCTGGAAACGGTCCGGGAAGGAAACAAAAGGACGCCGACCGGTGTACTCCGTGGTACTACGCGGGTCGGCCTCTGCGCACAGGTGAATACCCGGGGATTGACTCTGCGCAGCAGGAGTGCTGCAGACAGCCAGAAAGGTTAGGAATAAATCTTCACTGAAAACCACTGTTCATACTTACGTGGACTAGAACCAGACTGGTAACCGGACGGACTGACAACACGCCGGAGGAGAGCTGGGGTATTTAAGTCAGTCGGAGATGATCACTGGAATTCCCCACAGCTGAGCCTGAGGAGAGGGGCGTGGTAGAGGACGGAACTCGGGGGTGGAAACTATAGGCTGACACAAAAACAAAACATAAGCACATGGCCTTCAAATAACAAAACAGACAGGGGAAAAAACAGGAGCACACACTAGGTCAGACAGGGATCCTAACACACACACACACACACACACACAGCTACCATTCACATGATGGGGATCGGATGAAGTATCCTTTTGATGTCGGTATCACTTTAAGGGTATTGAGATTCACACTGGCATTGCCATTTGCTAAAGGATACCATGATTTGTATTGTATCAACAGATTCTTGCCAATACATCTTGTTACCATTGACAACCAGCTATCTAACAAAGGTAACTCCTACATGAATATGTATTGGAACTGTCAACCAGGAGCAAAGGCACTGTACAAGTTCATCAACTATTCAGTTGCTCAGCAGGATGTGCTTCATTAACCACATACTCCATATTGACTTAAAACAACTCATCATGGCTACTTGCAGCTTTATAATACTTCATTACCACTCACATTCTTGGAGAGAAGAAAAGCAGTGGTTGAGTTTTCAGTCATGCTTTCCTCCTTTGACACTCGTGTGGTTATTTGCCTCCGCACATTGAGGTTGAACTCCGCCAGCAACATCATGTCTGCCTCAAAAGTAGCTCTTCCTTTAAGAAATGTTTGTAAAACTCCAGTCTGCTCTCTAAGAGCTGTTGAACCAACACTCACAGAAAACTCAAGGAAAGGTTGGAAGTGGGGGCAGAAAATGTAGAGGGGTGGAGGATGGGGAGTAACAGAGACAAAGGTTAGAGGACTGAGAGGCAAGAGGACACATACACACTCATACAAGCAGTTTGAACAGAAGAGAGAAGGAAAGTGTTGAGGTGTGCCAGAAGGCCCTCTGTCAAAACCCCAGTAGATGGAGTCGTGGCCTGGCCTCTCAGCTCTCAAAGGGCCCTTTCATGGTGGAGGCAGCAGGCTGGAGGAATGCAGCAGCCAGCGGTCGTATTCGGCCTCAGATGGAAAAGCATCCTACTTCCCCCAATCCCTCATTTTCCGAGGCTGTGGATATGTAATCAATCAGGGCCACGTAACCGGGCCGTGTATCTTGGATTTCTTATAGTTTACTTTCTGACAAAAAGATAGTTTACTATACTTTGTTGTGTTGTGGGGTGCTTGGTAAATAGGTGGGCTCAATGACGTGGTAGCAGCAACATAACAAGACTGATGGCTAGTGGCTCCTAGAAGTCACAGATTTTTCATACAACCCACAGCACAATGTTTGAGGAAACAAATGTCATAGTGATACCTATTTAAATTTAATGTGGTGTGATCATTATTATAACCCTTAGTGCCTGAAGTCTTTAGCGACCCAGGGACTGTACTACACCCTGTATTCCATTCAATTGAGCACTTAACTCCCTGGTATTCCTCAAACTATTTGTCCACAACAATGCTAGGGAGTCAACATTTCTAAAATGATAAGAAGCATTGTTTTTCCCTATATGCTAAGATAGTTCTCTGCGTATTCACATGATGCGGGTTGTGTTTTCCTGTTTGGCCTCATGATGGGGCCGTTGTCTCAATGTTACTATGAATAGATACAGAGAGTGTTGAAAAAGCATTACCATGATTGTGCAGCACCTGGTCATTACAGAGCAACATTTCCTTTGTCATTTGAGGCTGTTGATCACAACAGCTCTGGACATAAAGTTGTTCTTGAGGCTACCGATGATGAGGAATTCGTTTTTGTTCCATTTATGAATCAGATCATTTTAAAGCAGAACTGGTGCAGAACAACAACGAGACTAGCTTAGAGAACAAGCGCTGAACGGGACAACGGTCAACATACTGTACCAGGAGAAGTTAGGGCTTGACATTGCTGCTATGAACGTGAACGTAGTTTTCCTGGCCAAATTTCCAACATGGGAAGCCAGAAGATCCCACAAGCGTCGCACTTTCCTGGAAAACCTTCAGCCGCAGTGTCTGTGGCTGGAGGAAAGACAAATTCCAAAGACTGATGGATGCTCTAAGAGTATCCAGAAACAGAACCGCTTCGGCTGAGGGGCTCCCACAAATCTGTCCATCCACGCTTGGCTGCGAAAGTGACTGGGATTAGTAATTGTGACTAATTTGTGTTTTAGGCGTTAGTTTGAAGTTACAGGGCCATACGTGTAAGATAATACTGTAGAACCATGAAATAAAACTGGATGTTTTAAAAAAAAGAAAAACTTTAAAATGTTGTAATGTGTAATAAATGTATTTTTTTAAATGACTAGCAATATGATTTTGTGTGACACATCAGTAAAATTACAAAAAGAATACATTTCTTCATATTTTTATATTAAAATCCAATCATCTATTCTTCCAATTGCAACCAGTCATATTTTTGACATCCATCCATCAATCAATCATCCCTGGTAGAGACCTGTCAATCACAGTGTAGCCCCGCCCTAAAGCATACTCTGCTTTATGGTCTATGTGACACTAAATGGATCTTAATTTACTAAATGAACATCATGCTGTATTGAAGAAGACTTGAAACTAGAGATTGAGACCATAAACTCATGTTTACAATGTTTACTGAGGTAATAAATCAAGAGAGAAGTAGAGTAATTTTCTCAAAGACTTCTTTGAGAGGAGTCGCCCCCTGATGGTCAGTAGAGAGAATGCAGCTTTAAGACATAAAGCATTGGCTTCACTTTTCAGATTGTCGTCTGGTCATGATGAGTACTGGAAACAGTTGCAGTGTTCCTCTCTGGAGATGGTTGTCAGGATGCTATCAGCAGGGTTATTGTATTATAATGTTTTATTCAACTTAAATCTAGCTTCAAACCACTTATTTAACCTCACTCTTTTCGATTTTCTTTGGAATTGGCTCTCATAATTTGTAGCAAAAATGTAACAATAATTCAAACCTTGTGACAAGTAACAACGGTGACTTCAAATGAGGAGCCTGCTCACCAGAATGTTCTGCACATTGCTAATAACAACAGTCTAAGGAGAAACTTCAGATCTGGGGAGAGGCTCTTTAGCCTCAGAGCTTAGCGGATCAGAGTATTTTATAAACCTGGAACCGGATCCAAAACAAAAACAGGCTTTAAGCCTGTCTCTAGTGATCCCCCAACTTTATGGAAATGATATTAAATCAGCTAATCAATCAAACAGCCGGTTTATTGAGAACATTTAGCTCTTCTCACATGTTCTTTCAGGAGATCACTCTCTGTTGTTTCCATTAAGGTTTTAGATCTGGAACAGATGTGAGCAGTGGGCTGAGTGGGAAAAGATCAAACATAGACCAGTGTTGTGTTTTAAAGCTCGCATACTTCATCCTCGCAGTGTGATCACAACTGGTAGGATGTTTAGAAGACATTTGTGAGGATGTTTAAAAGTTAGAGCTGCTTAATATCTCAGAGGATTTAGCTTGGGTGAATACAAATCCTGCATTTGCATCTGATGCAGCGATATGAAGCGAAATGATCCTTCCCTCTCATAATGAAGGAGGACTTGTCTGCCTATGTCTATGGCTGGATTAAACTCCAATATTTAGCGGGAAGGCTGGCTCCTGAAAGGAATGCTGTATGGTTTTGTTCACTGCAAGTCCTCAGCACCACCAATTTCCTTCAACTGGCCACATCTGTCAAGCACATGCTCTGTATCACAGGGAAGGCAGGAGCCAAAGCCGAGTCGAACCAATAGCCGAGCCATACGTTGTGTCTGCTCACATGCGTCTGATCCTGATTAGCTCCCTGGGAGAGCCAGGCCCAATCAAACAGAGCAGCCAGAGTATCCATTTCACATATTGCTCATGAAAAACTATATATATATTGTGTATATCAGAGCAAAAAGCCAGTTTGCCTCACAGCCAAGCTGAGAGAAGTAGCCAGGCCTGAAAGGCTCAGTATGCTTCCAATAAACTACATTTATTTGGTAATTTAACCCTTTAAAAAGACTTGGAAAAGGAAGGTTCACCATGAAGCACCTCGAAGTCTTAAAATACAATAATACAACATCCAAAATGTTAATATGAATCTCCCTAAATATGCTGTCAGTGGAAGACGATATCTTGACTTATAGTACAATAAAATGTGATTTCATTTTTTTTACATTTGTTGCCTTAATATTGCCAGAATACTCTCATGCATGTAGCAATGTCACTACAAATATTACAGAACTAGAAGGGCAGTCCGAGAGCGCATGCTCTCTGTCGCTCTGTTGGGATATTTAAAAAATCAATAAAGTCAACAATGCTGAGCCATGTGCGTCACATATGAACGCCACCTCTCTTAATTTGGAGACACATCAGTCAGTCTTGCTGCTGTGCTGTGACTGCAGGTATTTAATCCACTGACTGAAAGGAAAGGAGCATAACTTCTACAAAGTATTGTGGGTAACTCAAACAAACATCAAACAGAATCACTATCCAGATAACGTGGCATGAATAACAATATTAGCAAGACTCAGCTGTACTTAATCCCATTAAAGCTATATTTTCATCCGTGGCATAGTTGCTTAATTTAATGCTTTGCCTCGATTGACGGGCGGAGCTGCGCTTCGGCAGGGTGCAGTTTGGAGGCCCCATTGAACCCCTGGATGCAGCCCCCTGTTGCAACGTTGGAGCGGTGTGGGGGATGGGGTTTCAGACACCGTTCATCAATCCAACAATCCAACAATAACCTCTATATGATCTATTAATAGAAATGGAATGTAATATTCTTCATTTTCCACTGTAATTTATTTAATGCATAATCACCAGAAACTAAGAATCGTTGTGTTTTTATTAGTTTAAAATTATCCATTCATATCTTCATACGGAGCGGGTCTTCTTCCTGGAGTCCATTATGTTGCACCGCCGTGTTTCTACAGTAGCCCAGAACGGACAAACCAAACACTGGCTTTAGATAGGCCCTCAGCGTTTTCACATTAGCCACCGTAGTTGTCCTACACGCTTGGCACAGGGGAGGAGTTTCACTTGGTTACAACCTGTAGCTTCTGTGAGCCCCAGTCAACAGGTTGGTCTGAACGTTACTGATCGCAGTCTTTCTACCAAGAGGGTGAAATCCTATATTAATGGCCCCATGACCTTTTCAAGCACCACCCTCAGAACAAACTTCATATTTGTAGCTCCCCTGCTGCTAAGCCTCTAGAAAGGATTCCTTGTGTTGTTCCTCTTGTCCAACATTTTTGTATTTTCAGAATAAACTTAGCAGCCTTTTGGGACCGCCACCAAGTTAGACTTGTTTTATTTGGGCTTTAGTTTTAACTCTTGTATCCTCTCTGTGGCTATTTCTGCAGCTGATCCAGGTCTGTCAGTGGATACAGATGGTCTGGCTGAAGCTCAGAGTGGAGCTGCACCCACAGCTGAAGGTAAGATCAATATTCCTCATTTTGTTTTCTGAGTGGTTAAAGCTCAATCATTTGTATGTTGTATCTCATTTGTGTAATCCATACTAAGCCCAATATTTATAACACTTCATCACCACAGGAGTGCAATTGAAAATGCGTCATGGTCATGGAAATGTTCTGATTAGCTCTGCATCGCCCCCTTGAGATTGTAGTGTTTGATGAGGATCGGGTACAGTGTGACTAAAGGGGGTCGAGGTGTGGGTTGACGGGGTCTAGTGTGAGGGAATGAATGGAGGGTCGAATGGAGATCAATGACGATCTTGGAGGTGTCGAGGAACCCAGGGAGTGAGACTGAGGGTGGGGGGTGCGTGTCAATGATCTTCGGCTTCATCATCCATTTAATGAACCGTCATTTTGATGGTGTAGTGAGAAATGCCTCGCCTGAAGCGCATGTTGAGTATGTTCACAATGTTCGCACATTTGTGCCGATTGGGCCAGATGTTGACATTAGTGTTGCATTTTGCACGGCCCACATTTGAGTCCTTACCAATCTCCCAGAAATAACTGCCCACATCCTAACAGTGTGGACAGTTGTGTGACATTATTTATATCTGTATTTTCTGGTAATTAGATTAAGGTTGCCCAGTAGGTGTCAATATTGTGTGTATGGTGTCCAGGGCCAGGCCAGGGACAGTTGATATTCATTGATGATTAACCTGGGTTGTGATGTTTACCACAAGCTGTTTGTGGCATAATCTTCAGACTCCTCATTGATTACACTTTGTTTAGGGCTGTGCCCTTATTTCCAGATGTATGTTGTGGTTAAATATGATGTGACTGTAGTGATGTGCAGATCATATGCCCTATCGTTACCAATCACACAAAGTTTATAGTGTCGTCTGCTGCTGGATAGTTTCTCCTCTTGATCTGAATAAATGATTGATGATTGTCACTATATACTAACAGTCCTCCGGTTCACATGATTTCCAACATTGACCTCTGATCTTGAAGAATTAAAGCACATGGTGGTTTAACATAAACGTATTAGCTTGGTATCAATAATTACAAGTTCACTTTTTTAGTGCATTATGCTGTTTTTTTAATTGTAAATATATAACGTGTTTAGTTATATGTGCTGTCACATCAATAATTGGTACTCGCCCAGATGCTCTGTTCTTCCAATGTGGGGAACATCGAGTTCAGTCAGAGTTTCTCCGATAATTCAAGCCAATCAGAAGCAGAGTAGGCGGGTCATAGTAGGATTTGTAATTTAGCGCCCTGGACAGGTCGCCAGGCAATCACAGGGCGTTTGGAGTCAACAAGTAACCTGATTAACCTAACCTGCATGTCTTTGGACTGTGGGAGGAAACCCAAATGAACACAGGGAGAACATGTCAAATTTGCAACACGCAAACTCCTCACAGAAGGGCCCATCTCCTGGGTTCGAACCCAGAACCCTCTTGCTGTGCAGTGCTAACCACAGCACCACCCTAGACATGTTTCAGTTCTCTTCTATTTTCAAACTAACCTCTCTCAGTCGGTCTTTCCTCCAAATCAATGTTAGTGAATTTATGGCAACAATCGGGCCTTTCGGCTGCAATAAAGAGTTCATTAATGATTTGAAACAGGTATGTTAATGTTTATGCCCTCTGGGTTTGAAGCTCCGTCCTCTCCGCTGAGCGCCGTTGTGCAGCATGGTGGGTGTTCAGCGCGGCCTCCTGGCCTGAGAGCATCAATCATGTTATAATTTAAGGGGAGGCTTCAGTGCTGCTGCAGCAGGGTCTGTTTAATACCAGGGTAGGGAAATGGAATGGTACAATGTGAGGACTGTTTGCACTGACTGTCCGTTCTCCAGGGACTAAAGTGAGCACTGAACAGTAATAGTTTTCACGAACAGAAAGGACACTCTTTGCAGAGCTTCTGTGCTTATTCTTTCCTTGTTTTAGTCACTGATTTAGATGTAGTTTAAATGCACCATTTGTTTTCATACATTCCAGTTGTTCAAGGTAGTAAGAGAGTTCACGGAGATCACTGATTGTAATTCAGTTCACTGATTATTGTGAGAATATATTATGTACAACCTATGCCAAAACAATATTTTTTCTAACAACCTGAATCTTTATTTGCTCAGTGTCCTTGATGCTCTGCAGCTCGGCAGCTCGGAGCTGAACTCTTACTCATCGGTAAGAGTTCAGCTCAACTCCCAGCTCAGAGCCAGCTCTCCTGATGAGCTCGCGGATTCTGTTGGCAGTCCTCTGAGGTTGCTGTGGCTTTTTTGAGTTTGATTTTCCTACATCTTATACAGCTCTTAGAAGTCAGATTACACAACATCTCATCAGCGCCATAATTCAGCAGTTGTCTTAGAGTAGATGCTTTTTTCGCCCAAATATCTTGTTAGATTCAGGATTTTCCCCTCTGTGAAGTTCGGTTAACTCAAACACAACCACTTTTGGTGTCACTTGGTGCCCTAAGTAGTCATTTCTTAGATAAACAGCCTAGTAGGCAAAGAGGACCAGGCTTTGGAAGCGTGCCAAAGAGCTGGCTTTGAGAGAAAGCAGCTTTTCATTGCCTCTATCTCTCGGGGATTGGACTAATCAATCAAGCACTTCGGCCTCGATATTTGAGACAGCCGTGCCTCCATAAAACTACTAGTCAAAAAGTAGCTCTGGAGCGGGAACAATGACGTCTGAATCTCCCAGTGGATTATTGAAAGTGGGCCCAGCGTGCATGCAGGCATGCCGCTGCAGGATGGCATTTCAATCAGGAGAGACAATTGAATGATTAGTAGTTAACATTTATAATGACAGATGATGATTAATGAGTTACACAGAAACTCTTTGGTGCTTGAACACGACGAGGGGATTTGTGATCGAGTCCAGACACTGGTGGTGATGGTGGCTGATGAGGCTGATAGAATGATGAGTTGATAAAGATGATGGATCTGATGAAGACTGGGTGGAGATGGGGAGGTGGAGGGTTGCGTAACAGCAGCATGAATGTACTGAAGGTAGAGAGACAATCATATTTAAAGAAAGACAGCAGCGAGATGATAGGCTAACGATGTCCTTGTGTCGTTGTGCTATTGGATAGAGAGACCAGCTGATAGACAGCTGATATCATGATTGACGACCCCAAACGATGACAGCAAGGAAATAATGTGTGCATGCATGAGGAGTGATGGCAGATGTATGGAAAATAAACTACGGGCTTAGGCATGCAAGAGTATAGTCTTCCTGTCCGAACTTACGCTAGAGCTTCATTACCATTCTATGAGAGACAGGTGATTGATAAGAGAATTGGAAGTGCTGATTAACAATAAAACCGCCACAATTGGGCAAAAAACATGGATTGCTGTAGTAATAAATGTGAGTGTAAGATTCCAATCTGGTGTGGGCTCCATTTTACACCTGGTTGAAATCTTTTTTGTCTTTTTTTCTCTGCAATGTTTTGCTGCGGTGTTGTGTTCAGACCTTGATTCCTCATCCACCAGAGATGGGGACTTGGACTTTGGACTTGGGCTCAAGTAGCACTTAAGTTGCACACACAGTGACTTGACTTGGACTTTCAAAAAATGACTTGGAAGAGTCTCTGTGTTTAAGAGGGTAGAGGGATGTGTTTAAATGACAGCAGATGAGACCCAATGTAATTATATAATACAATTGTGCTCTAACTGTTATTAAATAATAGCTTAGGGTTATTATTGCATGCTTCATAATGGAAGCAATGTTTTCCTGTTACCCCGAGTAATGTTAGTCTATATCCATTTTTAGGGGCAAAATACAGTTATTTACTTTAAAGGAATGTTGTGTTATTTTTCATAAAGCATAGTAAAAGCCTCTTTAAAGCGATCATGTAAAACAACTGATCAATGCTGATTCTCTGCTAATAGATAAAGCATTGATGAAGATACAGTAGCCTGCATGTTTAGTGGCGTGACATTGGTCAGCACAATCACACTTAAATAAGGATCAATGTGTGGAATAAACATAACTGATTGTATTTAGCTCATATGTGAACTGTAACTTCCTGAGTGGTCTACTTTACCTAACTCATACTACTAATGTTAAACCTTCTTCAACAAATCCAAATGTCATCTCAGCAAAGCTTTGTATACATTGTTTAACCAAAACAGTGTTCTGTAAAAAAGGAATAGGAGGAAATATATCTCTGGGTGTGTTACTTGAAAATGTAGTCTTTTTTTATTCTATTGCTGGTCCATTACTATTAGTACCACCCAGTGGCGGGCCGTGCATTTTATAGCTGGGCCTTCTGTGCTGTCCTACTACAGTTGAATTACCTCCTAATAACCTCATTATGACAAATCAATCCAGCAGACCTGCAGCGGATCCACGCATTCCACCACACAAGAGCACGAGCCATTCAAATATTATTCATAAAAACGACATGATAGACAAATGAACAGTAATGTTACTGCAGATGTAACTGCTGTTCACTGAAAGACAAACTCCATCCTCCTTTCTTTGTTAAAGAGTTTAATCCCAGTACATCGTTTCAGTTCCAGTAAGAAGTCCTTCTCGATTCATGGACGCCAGTGACAGTCGAGCCTCCCCAGTTGCATTTCGCCAGTCTGCTGCGGTCGGTTCGCAGCGGGGCCGGGATCCCACCTCCGCTGGGGCGCCCCCCGGCCGGCGCAGTCTGCACGCCGGGCCGCGGTTGTGGAGCTGTTTACCTGCGAACGTATTCGTTGAGTTGTAGATCCACTGGAGTCTCTCAAAAAGTTTTCAAAAGCACCGTAGCTTGTGTCTTGCTGTGCTATGGTGTCCTCAGGTTAGCGTAGCGTAGCTCTAAACACCAAGACGCTCAGTTAAAATGAAACACATTCCCAGCCATAACATGTGCAACGCTTCTCCGGCGCTGTCAGCAAGAAATACCGTTCATACAATTCCTTTTCCTGGCTGAGTCAGGGCTGCCAGCTGACTGACCATTTCTTACGATGTCCAGCTTTTCCTGAAATGTCCTTCTTTCTTGAGAGAGGCAGTCAGTAACTCCACCACTAAATCCGTTTCTCCTCCTTATTCAGCCATTGAGTGTTAAAAAAACAAAGCTAGGTAAAAAAATGAATAAACTACACCAAGCAAAACCCTAAAAATTTTATAATTTATTCCATATCTTTCAATTTGAACTCTTACTCCTCCAACTAAGCTCTGCTGGCTAATTAAGTTTCAGTTCACAATAGTCACGTGCTCGCCCACTGACCAATCACAGCACTCGCTGCAGTGCTGCACCTGAAAACTGAGCTGCGTGTTAATGCTGACGTACTTGTAGGCCAGCTAGCAAGCTCTGGCACGTCAAAGAATACGCCCAACATGTCAAACTAAAGATCTGATTGGTTAAACACTATGACAATCAACAATATCGTCCCCATTCACTTAAACTGCAAAGGGATGCACTTGTGAGTCTGCAAGCCTCGGGCCTCTCTTCTTACCTAGAGACACAGAGGTGAAATCTGATTGGATAAAAGCGCTACTTAAAACAAGCTGCACTGGAAGTAGAGCAACTGAGGAAGACAGTAGCTATGCAATGAGAAAATAAGATAATGGGAAAAATATTTTTATAAATTATAATCATGTAGTGTATTTATGAAAAAATTATAAATTATAAAAAAAGCTATAACTTTGTGATTCTGTTTAGGCCAGCAGAAAAGGCCTTGCTGGCCCTGACGGCCCACCACCGGTACCACCTATATATAAATAACATAATTCTTCCTAATCATCACTTAAACATCCATTTTTTATGTGGAAGACAAATTTAGTACGCACCAGTCCTCAGTGTTTGTTCTGAGTCCTTTAACGACTACTGCGAGGAACATTCAAGCTGTTTTGGATTTGCACGCTTCATTTGTCCTTTCCTGCAGAGTTGAGAGATGCAGTTCCTCCTTAAATGAAGGGTGAAGGACGAAGACGTTATAATTAAAGAGCTGCGTGGTGGCATCACTCATCTGTAGCCCGCGCTGTGGAGAGCTCTGTTGAAGCTGTTTTTTCCATTGCGTAAACTCCAGAGCCTGGCTGCTGCTCCACATGCAGATGGCATCAAGAGCCAGAGGACTTCTGAGTGTGTTTCTCTGCACCCAAACCATTGCTTTTTATTTCCTTATACAGTAATCTGCATAACAGAACCTAGCAGAGCAACATGAGTACAGGTAGATTACTAGGTTGAAACCTACTATGTTACTGAGCTGTGCCTTGCCCCTTGGTATGTCAGGTCAATTTGGGTCCCATTCAGACTTGTGGCAGGAAGTTTTTTTCAGGAGCCTCCTCTTTCTCTCCTCTCCTGCACACTTTCCTCTCCTTGCCTCCTCTCTTCTTTCTGTCCCTCCCCGAGGTCTCCTTTCCTCTCCATCCCAGTGTTCGATCTATTACCATTACCTTTCATTTAGAAAGAGCAACGTCCAATGGGGAAACACTCGAGCGACCAATGGTGTAACTTTATCACTCACTCGCTGGCCCAATCCCAATCTACACTCAGACTCGCGTTCCCTCAGGGTCCGTGAGGGTTCAGTTCTGTCCCACTGTCAAATCCTTGAGCCCTTTTATGAACACTTTCCGTAAAATACATGAAAGCAATATCGCACACCTGGTTTCTTCATCCATGTTATGATAGATGTTTTGACAAAAACGATGAAATTGATTATTTGAAAATGACTTCTCATCTCGTGAGCTAACATCCTGGAAGACGTTCAAATCAGGGAGTAAAAAATATAAAATAAATATCTACAATTACATCGCATGTTACGACGTTGTCATGGTATCGTGATATGTTACAGCAAAATGCTGTCCCATTGGTATTTGCACCATTTCAAGCCCCCACAGCCTCTCACACTCAACCATAAATCTCTGAGGGTCCAGGGTTTAAGACCTTAGGGGGGAACTTGGGACTCATTCACTCACTCACTCAGTAAATCAGGGACAGATTTTTGCCCTAATAAGGCTGGCAAAAAATCTCCAAAATCCAAATCTATCCCGGCGTCAGCGCCGCTGTGCCGAAGCCCTATCAAAGCCTTCAGACTGACTGAAGATCAAGAGTGAATCTGAGACTATTGCATCAGGTATTTGTTTTGGCTAATGGCAGGGCTGCTTTAGGTCTTTCATTTCACTGTTTCTTAGGGTCCAAGTCAAGTCTTTAGAAAACGTGACTGTACTCTTTTTTCAGCAGCACCGTAGGTACCTGGGATCAGGGCACGAGACTAATAGTGGGCCGTCGCCCCGGGGCCGATAGAAAATGTCCTCGATAATTCTTTTTGTTTTTGGCAAGAAACTTGTGGATCATTAGAGATTAAAAATGTATGTGAACCAAATAATATGCAAATGGTAATTAATGAGTGTATGATGAGGTCCATGGGATCAATTTCACTTTTTTAACGTGGTATTGAATTTGGTATCGAGAATTATGAAATTTCAGAGTCATTGATATGGAGTACTTAATTTCTTTTATCGTGACATCTTCACTCTCAATAAAGCGGTGGGTGTCCACATGGCGTACATTTTGTCCTCTGCCCATGTCCCTTTAAGGTTAACGTGGACGTCTGTGCATATCTACATCATTTATGACTGCACTGACCACACACAGACACAGACCCAGACACCCGGTGTAGTATAAACCGAGTAGTATGCTCGTCTGCTGCTCAAAATCCGTGTTTATGTTAGAGCATATCTGGGCCTCTATTTGTTTGTTGCTAAGAGATGCCTGCAAGTCGGCCTACCACACACATCCAAATATGATGTGACACACAACAGCTGACACAACAGCAGATGTTATATTGACGCTGACTTTTAAAGCATGTGTTTGATTAATCCAACACATGCTCCGCCTCAAAGGCACTAGGCTGCCACTGCACAGCCTTCCATAATACATGAAGAGGCTGAGGCCAATGTGCTGACGTGATCAATTAAGGAATTGCAAGCTGCCATGTTGTTTTTCAGCTCAAATAAGGACACGTTTGTATCCATGAACCTGGACCCTTTTGGTTTGTTAGAGGGCGACAGTAAGCAACTGTGCGGTTGACATTGTTCTTTTTTGTTTAACTATCAGCAAACCCTGTCTGAGGCGCTCACTGGTTTCCACCGAAGATGTCAAACAGCTCACAAATAGTTTCCTTCGAATTTAATTCAAATAACTTTGTTGAACCCCACCAAAGCAATTAAAGACATTAAAATATCTTACAACTGTCACTGGCAGAAATACGCAATTTTTCAGAGCAGCAACAAGGATTCTGCAGGAAAACCAACTAAGTAGGAGTTAAAGGTGGTGAAGGCATGATTGACCAGGTTATAATGGCTGTGCACCTGTATGGATATTATTGGACTTTGCTGAAGAAAGAGCCGATGATTGTAAAGCACGATTGAAGTAGCTGATGTTAATGTGCTGCCTGAAACAATGCTGTGCTCCACATCTTGTTTCTGCTCATCAAGGTTATTTCCTGGAGTTCCAAGGGCCGGTCAACAACATCACCCACTTCCAGGGCCAGATGGCTACGCTGCACTGCAAGGTGACAGGAAACCCACGGCCGTCCATCCGCTGGCTGAAAAACGATGCCCCCGTGGTCCAGGAGCAGGGTCGCATAACCATCCGTAAAACGGAGGCGGGATCCAAGCTCCGCATTCAGGACCTGGACACGACAGACACTGGCTATTATCAGTGTGTCGCCACCAACTCATTCAAGGTCATCTCTGCCACAGGCGTCCTGTACGTCAAACTAGGTAAGGTTCACATTTATGATTCAAAGTGAAACACTCCTTCTCATGACTGCCTGTTTTGTGATCTACATCAGTTCACACAAGGTGAGGGCTAGCGTATTTCCTTCAATGTTGGTGTTAGTAATGACCGGGCGACAAATTCCGGTTCTGAAAAGTGAACCCGATGCTGAAGTGTCTTAAACTTGTATTCTCTCTACTGACCAGCAGGGGGCGACTCCTCTGGTTGTATAGAAGTCTATGAGAAAATGACTCTACTTCTCTCTTGATTTATTACCTCAGTAAACATTGTAAACATGAGTTTATGGTCTCAATCTCTAGTTGCAAGTCTTCTTCAATACAGCATGATGTTCATTTAGTAAATTATGGTCCATTTAGAGTCAAACAGACCATAAAGCAGGGTATGCTTTAGGGCGGGCTTACTGTGATTGACAGGTCACTGCTGCTACCAGAGACATATATGGCATCTCTATGTCACTGAACTCAAGGCTTCAAAACATAAGTCCACAAACGGGTGACATCACCGTGACTATGTCCACTTGTTATATACAGTCTGTGGTAATGACCCGTAAAGATATAATATGCTGCATTTCGTCTGTTAATGTTGTTATGCGCAGCATTCAAAGTTGGCCTTTTCTTAACGAGCAGAGAGAGAGAGAGAGAGAGAGAGAGAGAGAGCTAGAGTGTGAATGAAAGAGAGGGAGCAGTGTTTGCAAAAACACAGCAGTAAACCCAAGGAATAAAATGTTATTTTATATTATTTTTTGTTTCCCAGTAGTTACATTCCAAAGCACAAACAAACACACCCACCCCTCCGCTCATAGGATGTTTTTCAGTTACCAAGAAGCCACGGTGGTCTTTTGTATGCAGAGTGATAAAGTTAAATAGGTCTCTCTTTAATGTTTTGTTTATGTTTTTATTTTGGACTCACAGGACAGATGCCCACACACAGCCCAGATAAGCCGTAAGTGAACACCTTCTACTGTATACATTTGTCAGAGTGTGTGTGAATTAATGTCCGACTGCAACAGCAGGATAAGAGGATATTTTGACTATAAAAGTTAGTGTCTTGTTTGTAATGCCGCTGATGAAGAACATCATCTGTGGACAGCTCGATGGCGGTTACAATGCACCTCGATGTAGTTTTTTGCAAAAATGTGACTAAACACACCAGAATCAAGGCAGAAAGTGAAAATCCTCAGAACGTGGCAGCACAACACAGAAGCAGTGTATGTAGCGTGTAAAAAACATTGTGAGGTGAGGGCGACCAGCGGAGAAGTAGCTTACATTGCAGGTGGGATTTGAGGAGGTCCTATGGTTTTGATAGTAGAGAACACATCATCGAGTCTTATAAGGATTGAGGTCAACAACAACATTTCAAGGTTTCAAAAACATTTCAAAGACAGCTTCTGAAAGTGTGTGCATGTCTCAGCAACATCTCATGTGCTTTTGAAATGATGCAAAAACAGCAGTCAACCACTGAATTTACCTGACCGAGCCAAGATGGTTATTAATGTACGCAGACGCAATATTTTAATTTTTTTCAGATAAATTTAATTATACTGTGCACAAACTGGACTCTTTACATTGGTGCTACATTGCCATATCATAAACATATGGCAGGCAAGTCCTTTAATTGGTATTTTTGTGTGTATCAACTCCTTAACTGCACATTGCTTCCATCCATATGTTTTAGGAGAATGTTCTTTTTCAACTTAAACTCTGGGTTTCAGCACAGCGAGTCATCCTATCACATTAGACAGAATTATCTGAGTCATCATTCAGTGTTAATACAAAATTCCCTAGCTTAGGACCCCGCCTCGGCCGAGGGCAAACCTTCGCCGATTATTTGGAGTGTTGAGGAATGGTTGATGGAGATTTAGCCCGCAGCGGTTTGGGGGAGGCTTAGCTGAGGATCCACTGCGGCTCCCGGGCCTTGCAGATCCCCCGGTCTCCATGTGGGATAGGAGGATGATGACTATGGGGTGAGATAACCTTGGGTGGAATGGTTTAACAAGAGGGAGGGAGGGTGGGATGCAGAAAGCACGAGCCAGCTGAGGCTTAGAGTGGGTAGGTATTTGTAGGAGTGTGGCCGGAAGTGGGCGAGTGGCTGAGGCGTGGTCCTGCTCCTGAAATTCATCCATCCATCCATCCATTTTCCTCCGCTTATCCGGGGTTGGGTCGTTGTGGCAGCAGGCCACGCAGGCTGACCCAGACCTCCCTCTCACCGGCAACATGTTCCAGCTCATTCTGGGGGATCCCGAGGCGTTCCCAGGCCAGCTGGGAGATGTAATCTCTCCAGCGTGTTCTGGGTCTTCCCCGGGGTCTCTTCCCAGTTGGACGTGCCTGGAAAACCTCCAGTGGGAGGCGTCCAGGAGGCATCCTAATTAGATGCCCGATCCACCTCAGCTGACTCCTTTCGAAGCGAAGGAGTAGCGGCTCGACTCCAAGCTCCCTCCTGATGACCGAGCGCCTTACCCTATCTCTAAGGCTGAGCCCGGCCACCCTACGGAGGAAACTCATTTCGGCCGCTTTTAGCCGCGACCTTGTCCTTTTGGTCACGACCCAGAGTTCGTGACCATAGGTGAGGGTAGGAACGTAGACCGAGTGGTAAATTGAGACCTTTGCCTTCCAGCTCAGCTCCCTCTTCACCAAGACGGTCCGGTGCAGCGCCTGCTTTACTGCTGCAGCCGCACCGATCCGCCTGTCGATCTCCCGCTCCATCTTACCCTCACTTGTGAACAAGACCCCGAGATACTTAAACTCCTTCGCTTGAGGTAGGCACTCCGTCCCCACTTGGAGGGAGCAATCCACCGGTTTCCGGCAGAGAACCATGGCCTCAGACCTGAAATTCAGCTAAATAAATTTATCGGCAAAAAAAAACAATCCCAGCAAAATATCACATCAGTGAGTACATCCGGATTTTCATTACAAAACTGCACAGAGAATGTATTTTCAATATTAGCCATTATAATATTATCACTACAAAACTATATATTCACAGTTAGAATGCAAGAAATACAAGAACAATGGGACAACCTAATGAAATGACGGTGTTTCCAGTATTAAATGCACAGAGCTCCTTTTCCAGACTGGAGAGTATATTTTAATTTGCAATCAACCATTTGTTTCATGTTTATGTAACTTCAGAATAACGTAGAAAAAAACTTTTAAAAAGCTTTATTAACATAAACTTATGCAGTAATATTATGAATGTCAGTCATATACTGTGAAAGCAAATTATAATTGCAAGAAATTCCCATTAAATTACAGAGATAAACAATGTTGAATAATAGTAGATGTATTTGCTTTAATACTGCTAAATTAAGTACTCTTTCAACAAATGTATTGTTAAAAAATGTATAGATGTAAAAAATAAAGAAAATTTGATGTCAGTTAGATTGACTGCATGCTTCTTGATTGATTTGTTTGCTATTATTTAACAAAACAGAAAAGGGTATGATTGGCTGCCTGCTGGGTTGCTCCAGCCTCTGATTGGTTGCTTAGTTTCAGGCTACGATCGATATCCAACTGGGCTGTTTAACTTTTAGAGTTTGCAATTTAGCAACTGCTTCAGTTGGATGAAACCGGTTTGACAGAGTTATTGACATCGAAGCTAGAACATGGACTTATGTTCAAAATCCCTGTTCTGGGTTTTCCTCAACAGAAAGCCCAGTAAAGCTGCTTCATCTGTTGATTTATAAGTGTTCTGCTCATTTGTTTGGCCAACTGCTGATATATACAGTACATTCTGTGAGTAATATAATATATTACTGTCAAAGTAGCAGGTGGGTTATGGAGTTACCTGTCAATGCCTTTAAGTCTGGACATAATGTCAATGGTCATTGACATTGACTCATTGAGTTCTATATTTTTTTTGGATTAGGTCTAGGTTTTAAATTTGATCCTGTGGTAAGGAGTCAGTTTTATAATTCACATTTGATTTAGAGATGACCACAGCCTCCAGCCCTTTCCATAATTACACAAGCTTAAGGTCTGTAGTGGTGCGGATGGATTCAAAGAACGGAAATGAATGTACAAACAAATATCCTCGGTCTTTTAGAAGTGCAGAAGTGTGCTTCTGGTGTTAGAAGTGCCTGCCCAAAGATGGGCATGCAACGACATGTCAGCTAACACTCATACCTCCACTGCTTTGGCTGACTTTTATGGTGAAGATATTGTGCTATGCTGCACTGACGGATGCAACCAAACTATGAGGGCAGCAGACATGCGGCCTTTTCTCTGTCTCCCTCTCTCGTGGGTTTGACTCACTCGGATGGGGCTCAGAATAGATTTCTCGACCAGCAGTCAGACACTAGCCGGTGGTTTGGACAGACCTGATCTGAACGGGAAAGAATGCTGATTTATGTCCTCAGTCAGACTAACTGTTTCTGAACCTCTACCGGCTTATGTCATCAGCCAAATATATGACTCATTTAATATACTTAATCTAGAGCTCGGGGAGGGGGACTATTCATTTTACACTACCATTTTGTCTATAATGGGGCATACGATGAAAAACTCATATTTCAGTGCTTGTGCACATCTATGTGGGTGTCTAGAGTGCCTCCCAACCCACATCCTGTGAAATGAGACAGCCCAGTCAGTTTTTTGTGGGCTGCCTAGATCACATGCAGGTTCTTCAGAATCTGCCACCCACGGATTGAGAACTACCTTTGCAAAGGTGCAAGCCAACCAGAGGAGACTGGTCTTTTTCGGGAGCGGGGGCTTAAAGACACAGGCGCTTAAACAGAGCATTTCAAACAGAGGGTGAATACAGATACTTTCAGACGGACAGTATGAGAACAATACTATGTTTTTTGAACATTAAACTATGTAAACATGTTCTAGTAGAAACCCAAAATACAAGAGTGAGCCTGAATATTTGCATGATATGTTCCCTGCAATGGATGGTATACATTTACATTTTCCTGCAAAGTTCATCAGAAAAGTTAAAGTAACAGTTTTAGGTAGTTGTCACATTATCAGAATGAAGTAAGAGATGTCCTTTGTATAACTGGATTCACTAGGTAGACCTTCTGTGTCCCTTTAAAAGTAAGAGCTAGTCCTACTGTTTAGGGCTGCAATATGCCAATGTTTTTCTCAATTAATTGATTCATTGTTTTATCTGTAAAATAGAAATAGTGCATTTTAATGTCTTGTTTTTTGGAAATCCAAAGATATCCTGTTTACTTTAATGACAAAAAAGCAACAAATCCCCACATTTGATAGGCTGGAACCAGCAAATGTTTAGCAGTTTTCTGACGATAAATAAATTGATTCTTCGGCTTATCGCTCCATCGCCACTTTTATTTCCACAGTAAGATGATGTAGGCCGACACAGAGCGTGTGCTAGACGCATTGTGAAGTCACAGTAACAGCAGACATTCTGTATAAAAGATCCACCGTTTTACCGGCTCTGCCAATGGCTGCCTCAGTGTGTGATTTTAGATAGCATGCAGGCATCCTGGAAGCAAAAGACGCGTGATGTGTAACATAGCAGCATCTAGCAAGTGTGTGTGTGTGTGTGTGTGTGTGCGTGCATGCGTGCATGCGTGCGTGCATGCGTGCGTGCGTGCATGCGTGCGTGTGTGTGTGTGTGTGTGTGTGTCAGTGGGACAACTCTGTCCCCCTGTTCTGGGTCTTATACACACCAGTGAGGCAGAATAACGGGGCTAGTATGAGGTAGACCGCCCTGTAAAAGCATAAAAAATAAGTACGACAATAACAGAGTGTGGTAGGTCTACTGTATCATGATAATACATATCACAGGCAGGCCAATAGTCACACAAAGTATATGAGGTATACACACTGAACACTATAAGATAGGTCTCCTGTGTCAAACTAAAAGTATGAGGTTGTGTGAAAATAAAAAGTGTGACATCAGCCCCAATTATCATTTTTTATAGAGTAATGGTATGAGGCTGACCATGTGAAAATAAAAGTTAAAAGAGGCCAAATGCATTGGAACACATTCTCCTACTTTCCTTCAGTTGAGAATGAACTGCTAGTCTGTCTATCAGAGCTCCCAAAACAGATAGCATTTCCATCTAAAAGGGCCAAATTATGTTAAGCATCATATTTATAGAGAAAAAGGAAATGTTTTGGGGGGACTTCATTCAGTAGGTATACTTGGTCAGTATCAAGTTTTAATGAAATAACTTCCATAGAATGTGATGTCACAGATGTCACACAACTACTTTTGATGCTTGTTAACATAATTATTAGTACATTCCTTTGTTTCATTATATCATATCCAAAAAGATAGATGCTTTTTCAGTGTCCAAAACTTACATAATACCAAATACTTTATACATGCTAGTAAAGGATTCATATGCAGGCCCGTTACATTAACAGAGAGCTTCCGAACATTCATGACAGTGCGTCACTTCATCCTGAGCAAATGTGAAAGTGTTAAAGATTTATTATATTCAAGGAAAGTTATTTTGGCAAACTGACATGTAATCGTGAACCAGGACATGCAGGAAGTGAGGTCTGTGTAGCAAGGAGGTTGAGGGTTGGGTCAAGCGGACGGAGGACATTCACCTCGGGGGAATGACAGGAGAATGAAATTATTCTAATATCATCAGCAGCAGACTTTTGCCCCAGGGCCCCCAAACAGATCAATCTGTCCATTTGGTGGACCAGCTATTTAAGGATGTAAGGATGACACTGTTTTCAATTGACTTCGAACATACTGTTCAAATGTATTAACTGCAATTTTTTGTTACATATCAGCCAACATACAGCGATCCCAATTTTTCTATAATAAGCTAAAATTAGCCAATTATATACTATCTCTATATAGCGATAGTATTAGTTGAAAGTGGCTGCTGTAAATGCTTACTTACCTAATGGCATCAATAAGGTTTCTGAGTTTTTTGTTTTCTTTCTTTTTTTCCTCTGTTTTGTAAAAGAAAGTGCTTAAAGCATTATTATTTATTCTCTTCAGGTCACGTGAAAAAGGTTTCTGCCAGCCATACCGAGGCATTGCCTGTGCTCGCTTCATTGGCAACCAGAGCATTTATGTTGAGTCTCTGCAGATGCAGGGGGAAAGTGAAAACCGCATCACAGGTAAGAAAATCTCTTTTAGTTGACGTATTGCACTATTATCAATAAACAGCGGGGTATAATTCGAACTACTGAAGATATCTGAGATTACAAAAAACATGCAGGACAGAGTTCAAACGTGTCTCTGTTTCCTCCCTCCAAGCTGCCTTCACTATGATTGGCACCTCCACCCACCTATCGGATCAGTGCTCCAGGTTTGCCATCCCGTCCTTCTGCTACTACGTCTTCCCTCTGTGTGACGAGGGCACTCTGACCCCTCGGCGGCGTCAGCTCTGTCGAGATGAGTGCGAGGCCCTGGAGAACGACCTGTGCCACGCCGAGTACAACATTGCTCGGTCCAATCCTATGATCCTCATGCAGCTGGAGCTCCCCAGCTGCCACCTGCTGCCGCGCCCGGGCACGCCCGATGCTGCTTCCTGTATGAGGATAGGAGTGCCGCCAGAGAAGCTGGGTCCATGTAGGTGGACGTTATCGCATGCACACACTACACAGGTTGATGTAAAAGCACCTTCCTGAATGACCACATTTTACAACAATTTGTAGCCAGTCTAACACTGTACTGCTCAATGATCGAATGCAGCAAACTATGTTAGAAACGCTGCGCAGAAGTGCTGGGAGGGTAGATACACTGGGTAGAAAAAGGCTAGCTGCTTTACCCTGCTTCCAGTCTTCATGCTAAGCTAGGCTAACCAAATCCTGACTCCAGCTCTGTACTTAACGCAATGACATGCATTTGATATCACTCTTTTCGTTTCCCTTACAGAAAGAAACAGCTTTCCTAAATTATTGAAGAATTCCATCCAAACTAATAATTACTTATTAGCTTAGCATTATTAAGCCCCACAAAGTGAACATAAAAAATGAACTGTATATTTTAACGGTTTAACACCATTTTAACTGGACACATTTAACAGTCCTCTTCAAATGTGTTGCCATGTTACACACCACAAGACTGTCACTCTCTGAACCAGCAGAAAAACAATAATGTAATCCCACATAATGTAGGTCCCTGTCTTATAGTGTGTAGAAGGAACATCCACACTGAGTCACTGTCTCCCCTACAGATTCGCCCATAGACCACAGCTGCTACAATGGAAGTGGGGCTGAGTACAGGGGCACAGTCAGCGTCACTATATCTGGTCATCACTGCCAGCCATGGAGCTCTCAGTACCCTCACAGTCACCACCTGTCCCAAGACTACCCCGAGCTTTGGGGAAGTCACAACTTCTGTCGTAACCCAGGGGGCCAGATGCAGGCGCCCTGGTGTTTCACGCTGGACCCTCACGTCAGGGTGGACCTGTGTGACATCCAGCCCTGCAGTAAGTACTATGATGCAACAATTGTATCCTGAATAGTTAGTTTGAGATGATCATTTTCAGGTTACTCTAACATAATGAGTGTTTTGAGTCTTCCTAGTTTTTGCCCAGAACACTAGTGTTCTACTGGCAGATACCACCCTCCACTGGGATATACCGATGTGACACTCTTTTCGTGTCATATGCAAACATTTCAGTGTATTTTTGTGGTAGCAATTAAGCCCCTTTCAGAGATGAATCTCTTCTGTAAATGTAATGGCAATTTTAAATGTCAATCTCAAGTCTAAATCAGCACCTGTGTGACGTCACAGCAGCAATCTGACCTGAAACATTTCTGTAGC
Source organism: Anarrhichthys ocellatus (assembly GCF_004355925.1). NCBI lineage: Eukaryota > Metazoa > Chordata > Actinopteri > Perciformes > Anarhichadidae > Anarrhichthys > Anarrhichthys ocellatus. Next base: position 177,822 of record NW_022280225.1, on the reverse strand, counting down.
CCTTACAACACGACTCAAGTCTGAATATAATAAACTATATCACATGTTTAAAGTGCAGTGTAAAGGATTTGACGGCATTTAGCAGTGAGTTTGCAAGTTGCAACCAGATGAAATGTCTCCCGTAGTGTGGAGGACTACAGAGGCCGACGCAAAAACATGAAAACGTGTGACGCGTTGTCTGTCTACGATTCATCTTTAGCGGAACTTCAGTGTCTGAACCAAGAACCATGGCAATTCATCCAAAAGTTGTTGAGATGTCTCACTCGAAACCACAAATGTGAATGTCATTGTGGCGCTAGAGATAAAGTCACAGGGACCAATACACAGACATTGCCATCAATAGCCATGCCACTACAAAAAAAACAAGCTTGTACAGTCAAAATAACAATATTACCATCACATTTACATTTCAGACATGCCAGCCACGTGGATGAAATTATGAATATCCATCAAAATGCTTTACAAGGCAAACAGGAATCAAAGAGTCCCAACTTAACATCTTGTCATTTTATGCTTGTGCATTGTCGGACTTTCAAAAAATAGCCAGAATTCTCTAACAAATGAGAAAAAGACTCGTGTATGTTCTCAGCCATGGCGAATATCACTGAGCATTGTGGAACTTTGGATAACAAACACTTATGTCCGAATGACTAAAAGGCATTACTTTAACAGATACAGATGGATGAAGCCAGCAGTGTTACAGATTCCATTACTATAAAAGACTTAAGACATAGCTGTGTATTAGCTGTGTACAACAAGCATTGTAGGCTTAGTTTATATGACAAAACCATAACATTTTGAAACTCTACTTTATGTGATTTTAATGCGTTTGTTAGCACATTACATTACCTAGCTATACTGTTAAATGTGCAACTTACCTCTGATATGAGTGTTAATGCTCGCCAGATTTCTATGGACATCATGCCAAATGTCTACAGCTGTTTTTTAAATGCCAGGAACAAATGGTATATGCAACCAAGTGGAACCCAGATGACATTTTTCCACTCCACCAGTAGACATACCAGTAGTCAAAGGGCTTACCACTAAGAATCGGCATACCATCAGTATGTTGGTGGAATGTAGCATCTGCCAGTAAATGACATTTCATGTATCAGTCGCAGAAGGAAGTGGTGGCATACATAAGTAGGAATGAGTGGTGGTGTTTGCTGGGGCCAAAATGAATGACACGCTGTTTATAAGTGTCATAAGCCAGTCAGAGAGCAGAGGCATTCGACTAACAATCAGCATTAGCCATTGAACCAAGACTGACATAACATGAACTACTTTCAGTACTGGGAAACAGTTTACGGTACTTTGATTTTAAAATAGCTTTTTGATTCAAGATCAGGGTGTTTTGGGGCATTTTTCTTAAGTTTAGGCATTCATCAACGGGTTCCAACTGTGTGGTGGCAAGAGCCAGGAATAATCAATGGGAAAGTATACATTAATGAATATCAAATATATGTAGCTCAAAGGTTCTCTGCTGGCATGTAGTGTGAACAGAAATGATCACAGCCACAGGATGCTATGATGTAAGATGATCTTTTGTCAACATGGACGGATAACAGAGTGTGTTACATTGCGTTGTGTGAGCAACAGATGCTGCTGCCTTTCATATGGCATTACTGTCACTGAATGAATGTGTGAAAGACAATCGGACATCATCTTTTGTCATGATTAGACAACCAAGATTGTTTCAGACTGGAAGGGAGACTTGGTAGCTGCATATGTGGTCTGTAGGAGAGCACTGTGACTGATCTTTCAGCAATGTAATGAAGGATGTCATCCACAAGGAGGGCCGTCACAATAAACGCAATATTGCAATATCGAAAATGTGCAGCTGCAGCGTGAGATGCAATACCAGTTTAGTTCAGTTAGAAAGATAGAGCTTCAATTTTTGATATGAAAAATATTCAGTGCTCATGTTCTGGAGGACCAGGGATGGGCATCGCTGCTATAATGAACAATATATTGCCACGGGTTGCCATGGATTTCCTCTCAGCTTAAAAGCCAGCCAGATGCTTTAAGCTTGTTGTCAGCTATAGTGTATGTGTTGGAGCCAAATATGGTGGTGTTATTCTCTGTGTATACATTGGGTGGCGCTATACTAATGTCCTGTGCTCCGTCTATATAGCTATGGAAATAACTGTTGTTGTCAGGTGTTTGACCCCGGAAGGGCAAATGGTTTTTGACCGCTTTACGCTTTACGGTAACAGTTTCCCGAGTTTATACAACTGGTGCGTTTAATGTCGGTGGAAACAAAGGAAATAAACAAACTTTCATTCAACAAACTGGTCAGTGAATATTTACCTAATTTCACTTCACAGTTTTGTGATGTGTGGAAATACAGTTTGTCTCTTTGTTTCACTTTTAACAAAAGATCTTTAAGTCTCAATAGATCCTGTTAATTCTTACATGTGCTTTTCAGGGGACAGGACACATTTGTTCCATTAAGACCACACCAGCTGTAACTAGTTAGAATTCTATTCTCGCACCATGAGGGAGTATGTTGGTTTTGGGTTATCCATGGTGATATTATTATCAGTTGACTGATTTGAGTAGACTAAAGCTTCAGTTAAAGGCACATCAAGTGTCTATTAGAGAAGTCATAGCCTTTCTTCTAAAAAAACATTCATATTGTAGACCATTATGTTTATACCACAGGTTATGTTTTAAAAGAAAATCGAATGAACACTGTCAATGCATTACAAAATCAGAGGACTTAACGTGCTACTACCTCTGTTGTCTTACTATCTCCAGAGCTCCCAGAGAACCCCAGGAAGGAGATCCTGTTCATTCTAATCCCTGCCATTGCCATCCCTTTGGTCATCGCTTGCCTTTTCTTTCTGGTCTGCATGTGTCGCAATAAGCAAAAGGAATCGACTGACACACCACTACGCTGCCAGCTAAGCAGCTCACCTAGCCAGGACATGGAGCTGTCTCTCCTCAATCAGCAAAAACACCAGGTTATTACACACACACACACACACACACACACACACACACACACACACACACACACACACACAGAGTACAAAGGCTCATTGACAGGGTTACATCATTTAAATTCTTTCTTATGTATGGTCGTGTTCAGACCGACATTAGCACTGTATTAGAAAACATAGCCCCTTCATTCTTTTTAATGCAAAATAAAGGATTAAGCACATATTCAATAAGAAATTTGTACCATTATATGTTCAAATAATGAAAGCTTTTAAGCTACATTTAAACTCAGAGCCCCTTTTCAAAATGGAGCTAAAATATTATTTGATAATGGTGTCTCATAGTATTATCACAGTATTATAAACCACTGTGCAGTGTTTTGGTGTCTGATAAACCCTAAAAATCATAGATCTATTACTCATCATCTCATTGGTCCATGAAGCAGCACACCCCCACCATATGTTTTTGTTTTTTTAAGGCAGTGCTGGTTTTGGTCTGCGCACCCAGTTCACCTGAATTATTAACGGTTGCATTCCAGTGCTGAAGTATTACATTAAGTTTTATTGTTGGCCATACCCTTTGATGACATGTAATTGTGTGGCTAAGTGGAGAACAGGGCCGTCCTTCAATCAGAGGATCGGCGGTTCGATCCCCGGCTCCGCTAGTTGCATGTCGATGTGTCATTGAGCAAGACACTTAATCCCACAATTGCTCCTGTAGCTGTGCCTACGGTTTAGAAATGTGATAGAATCAGAATTGTAAGTAGCTTTGGATAAAAGTGTCTCCTAAATGACTGTAATGTATGTAATGTATTTATTGCTTTGTGGCTGCAGGCCAAGCTGCGGGAGATCAACATGTCAGCAGTGCGGTTTATGGAGGAGCTTGGCGAGGATCGGTTTGGCAAGGTTTACAAGGGCCACATGTATGGCACTGCACCTGGTGAGCAGACCCAGGTGGTGGCGATCAAAACATTAAAGGACAAGGTTGATACCTCTCTCTGTGAGGAATTTCGCCATGAAGCCATGCTCCGCGTTCACGTACAACACCAAAATATAGTTTGTTTGCTGGGTGTGGTCACCAAAGAGCAGCCAATGAGCATGATATTCACTTACTCCAGCCTTGGTGACCTCCATGAGTATCTGGTGATGCGCTCCCCCAACTCGGATGTGGGCAGCTCTGATGATGACAAGACAGTCAAATCCACACTGGAGCAGGCCGATTTTCTTCACATTATCACCCAGATTGCTGCCGGAATGGAGTACCTTTCCAGCCAGCAAGTAGTCCATAAAGACCTTGCTGCCCGAAACATTCTGGTCTATGACAAACTCGGCATCAAGATCCTGGATCTGGGCCTGTTCAGAGACGTCTACTCTGCTGATTACTACAATCTCATGGGCACAAGCCCTTTCCCCATTCGTTGGATGTCCCCGGAAGCGATTATGTATGGCAAGTTCTCCACTGACTCCGACATCTGGTCCTATGGTGTCTTGCTGTGGGAGACCTTCAGTTACGGTCTGCAGCCGTATTGTGGCTACTCCAACCACGATGTGATCGAGATGTTGCGCAGCCATCAGCTACTGTCTTGTCCAGATGATTGCCCAGCCTGGATTTACACCCTTATGCTGGAGTGTTGGAGTGAATTCCAAGCGAGAAGGCCTCGCTTCAAGGACATCCACACACGTCTGCGCTCTTGGGAAAGCCTGTCCAACTACAACAGCTCTGCTCAGACTTCTGGCACCAGCAACACTACCCAGACCAGCTCTCTGAGCACCAGCCCTGTTAGCAACATCAGCATGAGCACAGCAAATGCCTCTCGTTACACCAGCCCTAAAAAGAGCTTGCCTTTCCATCAGCCCCAGTTCATGCCCATGAAGGGCCAAATACATCGGCAAATGGTGCCCCAGCAGCTCTACATCCCTGTCAACGGATATCACCCCATGCAAGCTTACCCATACCTGCAGAACTTTTACCCCATGCAAATACCCCTGCCAATTCCCCACCAGCAGATGCACCACCCACCACAAATGGTTGCCAAAGCTGGTTCTCAACATAGTGGCAGTGGATCCACATCTACAGGCTACGTCACCACTCCCCCTTCCAACACTTCTGTCACAGAGCGAGCAGCTTTGCTAAATGAGGACTCCAAGACCAATGATGAGGACTTGGCCGACAGGCCGTCCCAGGATGGGCCAGACCAAAACAAGGACATGTTAGTGCCTGAAACAGAATTGCTAGGTGACAATGACCCTTCACAGACTGACGAACTGGTGATACACTTGTCAGACACATAAGTGTGGTTCTGTTTGAAGAACATTAGGGCTGAAATATTTCTGTGAGCTGTGCTTGCCAAAATTCAATAAGCAGCAAAAAGTGAATTGAGAAATTTTGTGGAACAGTGACTGAATGTTTTCTAGGAGTTTCTTAGATAGTGCTGACACCGATTTGAATGTCAAGTGTGTCTCATGTTCTTACCTCTCAAACTCCTGTGTTAATGATTAAGCAAAATTAACCATGCAATCGTTTATATAGACCTTTTTGTAATGTTGCCATTTAGACAGATTTATGTTCTTGCAGTTGCTGTGCAACACAAAACATTTTCTTATCCACGAGTACTTTAGTGGTTGCCTTGATGGAACTTCGTTTTACTTGCCAGCAAGGCCATTCTCTGGGAGGCCATAAGGGTGGTATTCATGCCCCCAACGCCCACCCTCCCACCTCGGATACCACACCCCTCTATAGAGGCACCACAACCTTTTCGTTTGTCCAGCAAAAAGTGAGATGGTCTCTCACCCTCTTCTCACCCACTTGCAGTGCCAGTTGTGTTTATTGTAAGACACAACCAAGGCAGAGGTATTTCTACCAGAACCCAGATGTCTGTAGTGGCATTTTGCTTGTGCTCAACTTGTGCACCACTTTTTGAGGTTATTATCCTATGGATTGTGAAAGCCACAATCATAGATGAATCATAGTATGATCAATAGGTATGCTGTATGATGCTTTGTTAATAATTATAGTCACTGACGAAAACAAAGAATGAGAACCAAGAATATCTTTTTTTCAGGCCATTGACAAAGTTCACACACGACTTATTTCCCACGAGGTTGATGCTTTTAACATCAACTTTGATAACCAAATTGTGCAGATTTGTAATTATGTACTTTGGTTTGACCATTTTATTGTTTATAGTTTTTCTTTATTGGTGAAGATTCCAAAGCCTGATGTTAGTACAATGTCCTTTCCACCACATGTTTGCTTTGTTTAGGTAGATTTTTGCTTTCCATATAATGTTTACATCCATCTATGGAGTATGCAATAAAGTCATATCAATAAAATGGTGTATTTCTCCTTGATAAGAGAAGAAAGTCATGTCCTTTCACTTGATTATAATTTGTCATCGCATGTGCAGATAGTCTGATATATAAAGTTACATAAGGCCAAAAAATATATTTGCATCCTCATCTTTGAATGTGGTTGTGGGCTTACGTATGTAATTCTTGCCATGTGATGCAGAGATTATAACCCTATGTTCTGTTTAAAGATGGACTTGGCTACATCCACACTACTAGGTTTTCGTTTTAAGACTGTTTTGAAACAAAAACAGACAAGCGTTTTAGTGCAGTTTCAGAAATAATCTCTGCTCATACCACCTGAAAACACATATCACATGACCATTCACGTACACTGGGCATGCATGTGCTGGTGTTGACAGGAAGCAAAGGGTTAGGGTTGATAACACCGCTAGACGTGGGAATTGACGCAAAGCCAATAGCTTTCCTCCTGCGCATGTAGGCAGTAGTAGCATTATAAAATACTAAATTTAACTGTACAGCAGCTGCTAGTATAGATAACAAGGTCAAAAACAGTTATCCATATTGAAATGAACCACTGGTAGTCAAGGCTGATGTTGTTAGTTGTCTTTCAGAAAAGGATCACGTGATGGGGTGTGACCAATCAGGAAAGCACATGGAGGGACTGATAGGGCGATGGGCTTTAAAGCAAATTTTACATTGTGGCCAAACGGTGGAAATTGAATTTCCGGGTCCATCAAGTGATGCCATGGGGCTCAAAAAGATTATTTCCCATAGACTGGTAATATGCCCGAATAGCCAAATGCAGAGTTATTTTCATTCGTCCATTTATTTGAATGAGCCCAATAACCAGGCTGGACCGAGCCTGGGGAGCGGAGTTAAAGGAAACTCTAGTGCACATGCTCTATTAGCCCCATAATGCACAAGATCCGGGTACTTTCATTTGAATTCTATACTCGGAAGTCAAACTTTCTTTGATTCATGTGCCCCTGAGCAAGGCATGAAAGTTGCTCCCCTATCCAGTTCTCTTTATATATCCATGGCCCAGACTTAAAAACGCAACCTTGATTTTTAAAACTAAAATGGCAAGCAAGTGTGATACAAAAACAAAAAATAAACGTACAACAAGTAAAGATGGACGGGCTATGAAGGGATGCACCTGGTCAGCAACAATGCTAAGGTACAATGCATCTGGATGGATTCTGTATGACTTAATGATATATTAACCTCCTCAATTTGTCTGCTAAGCTTGCCAGCAGCACATTAATACCCCAACCCTACCGCTAACTCTTGGGTAGACAAAATAATACCATCTTTGATGCAAGCTATGTTTTCTCTGCCTAAGTTATTGACCTTTGCAATGTGCTGTTTTTTCAAGCTAGACTGGCAATACGCAGTTGTATTTTGTAGCTAAATTAAATCCGATATAGATTTGTTATTTGTGGATTCTCAATAAAAAAATGGCAAAGGAGCGTCAGTATGTCATTAACGTCACAGAAGGGTTTGGACAGGATCTGTACAGCCTCCAGTCATCACAATAATATTCAAATTATAATGTTTTCAATCAGCACCAAAAATGATATCAGCAGACCTTTTGTATTCCGTATCAGCCCTCTTCTGTCTGGGAGAATATCTGCTACTGTACTTGATTCAATCTACTTTGTGGTTCATTTGTTGTCAGTACTGTGTATTAGGACAATCGGTTACAATGAACAGTTGACATTGGGCGAAGGCAGGATACGTCGTTGACAGGTCGCCAGACGATCGCAGGGCTGACATACATAGACAGACAAACAATTACTCTCACGTTCACACCTACGGGCAATCTAGAATCATCAATTAATCTAAGCTGCATGTCTTTGGTGGGAGGAACCCCGGGAGAACCAGTGCTGCCACGAGGAGAACATGCAAACTCCATAGAGAGGGCCCGTTAATACACTTAACTTGACTTTGAGGGGCACATTTCTATTATCCATGATTGACAAAAAAAGCTTTGTACATTGGTGCACTTTCTAAAATGATATGTCTCACAGGAACTTACTAATATGCTTTATATAAAGCCAAGTATATACAACATAAAACTAGCAACAACATTAGACCTTTGACTCGTGGACTGGTATTCCATCAACCTGAATATTTCGTGGTGACAAGCAAACGCCATCCTTGTCCAGCTATTTATACAACTCCGCACAGTGTGGTCCTGTAACTTAAGTAAGCATTGTGGCTCTCTTCTTGCCGCCACTTTTCACTGTCTGTTCAGTAAACAGCTGACGTTATCATTATCATCATTCTCGGTTTCTCAAATGTACATGATACAATGAAGATAATAAAGCGCAAAGACGATGTAACAATAGCGTTACCCCTCCACTTTAACATTAGCCAGAGCTTATGGAGTAAATTATTGTATGCAGTAGAGCAGCATTACCTTACTCGGGCAAACACAACTGATACTGCCTATTTTCAATTCTTACTTCCCTTATCACGAAACTAATCCCATTGAAAGGCATCAATCGGTTATGGTCGACATTAATGGTAACTAACGCTACCGTTAACTGTTTGGAAACTGTTTGACCCATTGTACCTTTCCTTCCTATACACAGGTCACCTTTCTCAAAAGTAACATTAACGTTAATGGAGACAATAACGCTAGCTAATGCTAACGTTGTAATATGACCTATTCTATGACGAGAGATACTGTGCTAAGCGTTGATTTTTCAACTGGACGGGGAACATTTAAGCACCTACCTTGATAAAAACCTTTTAATTTGCCTATTTCATTATCACTCACCAAAATTAATTTATGTGAAATAACACAGTTGATTTGTAAGAAAGAAACAAGCCTTAGCTTTGCCTCCTTTCTCAGCTTTTGAGTTTCTCACACAGAAGCAGGCACAGACTGTTATTTCAGCATTTTTAAGCTAGGGTTAAAAAATGATATTATTAAACTACGATATTGTCAAAGTAAAACAGTTTACGGGTCCATCAGACGTATAAATAATGCCGCTCTTGATGATCCCTGCATTCTCTGTTGTAAAAACTGCTGAAAAGAACATCTTTGACCATGTAGTCTGTGCCTGCTGTTGTTTTTTCCGAGAGGGAACTCTGAGCCAGAAGCGGTGAAGAACAGGCATCGAACAACTTTAGACTAAATCACCCAATATTCTAGAAAACCATGCATAAAACTGACCCAACTCAAGCAACATTATGGTTGGGTACAAATTCAACGCAGCATTTGTTTAGTGCTAATGATGCCTTTTAGCCTTTATGATTATAATTAAATAATAAATTATTATCATGCCCTGAGAGGTGCAACACATAATTTTGTTTTATAACCTACAATGACAACAAAAAGGTTTTTATTCATTTTCCGTTGGTGCATGGATTATAAGAAAATGCAACAGCGTTGTATTGTATTGCCTGTTCAGTGCAGCTGAGTGATTGTAACGCGTCATGTTTATTTTGAAAAAGAAAGCACTTCATTACATTTCTTTCAGGACATATATAGGTCTGTAGAAATGGCATAGAACCGACAGCAAGCATTCCAAAAGTAGCTACAAATCAAGACCAGTAGGTGTCACACTGTGTGTACATATTGATAGGTCTGTACTATAAATGTAATATGTTGACAGCTAGACAAAAAAAAACAATTAGTTTATTCAGTGAATAATCTCCAGGGTCAGTGAGTGTCATATGAAGCATCAACTATTGTGCAGTAAATGGGTTTGGGACATCTCAGTATCAGATAGAATCAAGCTCTCCCTGCACTGTAGCCTGCTTCAGCTGTCATCACATGGAGTTACTTGATAACTAGCAAAACACAGTGTAAATCTGGAGATGGGTTAGAGATCCACCCTACCTGATAACGGTCTAGTTTAAAGAACCCCCTAGTATTCATGTCTACTCAAGCAGAATGACTACATTCCTAACTAGCCGAATCTGAGTAGGAAAAAAGGGGCATTGGACCTTTGCAGCCCTTATATTGTCATTTAGCACAATTATATCCGTAGCTTTGAAATTCAGCAAATAAATAATATCTTGTATGTGTGTAAAAAAAGGAGTATCTGTATGTTTGCCTGTGTTTAAACATGTATTAAATATGCAACTGATACACAGTACAAAAAGTATTTTTAAATCATTCAAAAGTGAACATCAAACACATCTGCAGACAGTGCCTGAAGTCTTTCTAGTTAAACACACCTGAATTCTAAACACACAGAAAGGCATTACCTGAAATCTTTCCAGTTAGACACAGAAAGACATACCTGAAATCTTTTTAATTCAACTCAGAACACATAGAAGGTGAACACACTAAACTGAACTGCTGTCCTCTTTAGGGCAGGGAGCTCAAAAGGTCCAGGGCTGCAGACAGTCCACCAGGACACAGGACGTTCATCCCTGCACTAGAGGCACATGTCTTCACAAATGTCTTCTTACGTGGTCTACGAAGTCCTTAATTCCACGTTGAAAACGCCACGGTAAACAGCATTGTCAGAGAGTAGAGAAATGTCCCAATAGTGGTGTGCAAATTGTTGTTCAGCTGCTGCCTGGTGCTCCACTGTGGAAAAGAGTTTTTTTTGCCAAACAGTGACCCTCGTGTAAAAGAGGTCCTCACTTCCCAAAGCAGCCTGCAGCCTCTGGCTAAAGATCAGCTGGCAGTTATTTTTGGGCATCCACCCAGAGCCCTTTGATTGGGGAAACCCTTGCCTAAATAATCTAAGCAAATCATCACATGGCTTGTGTAACATCAGTTACATATTATCATCATCATATCAATGCACTTCAAGCAGTCCTGGGCTGGGCAATATGGACAAGATCAGATCTCACGACAACTTTACCAAATATTGCCTGTTACCATCTGTTGCCGTTTTTTAATAACATAATACATAAATAAATTTGGTAAAGTTGTTTCGTCACAAAGAACAGAAAACAAGAAATCAAGCTGAATTTCAGTTTTTTTGTTTTTTGCCCTAAATTCAAAAAACAAAAAACAACCTGTTTCTGCCTGTGTCAATCCAATGCAAAAACATAGTTTCCATTTTCTGCTTTACATGCAAAATATCGTCGCAATATCAGCATTTTTGTTTTTTCTTGTCCTTATTTGCATATTTGGTATCGAGGTAATCCAAAAAATTGTAATCAGATTACATTACTTGGGTTGACAGTTGATAGTTGGATAAGGTTACTGATTTTCTGACAGTAAAAAAGATTACTTTTTTAAACTTCACCTCCCAATCCTGCATTTGAGATACTAAATTTAGATACTAAATTTGTATAAATACTTGATTGCTTCATGAGGCAGAATTCCGGTGAAACATGCAAAATGTGAATCCACAGAACGCTCTCTCACTAGCCCGACACACAGACCGTGGCTCTCATTGCAGTCCTGGTACCCCAGAAGAGGACGTACGATGTCCTGCTTTAACCTCACTAATGACATTGGATCAAATTTCACCAACAGGGGTTCCTTTAGGTCCACAAACAGAAGTGAGGAAGATGTCTTTGTGCAGCCTGTTGTGGTAGTGTCACTGTCACTTACAGTGGGAAATCCTCTCTTGCACTCACTATTCATGTTTGGGAATAAATAAATAACGATAGTGCCTTTCAAAGACAAGTGACAATTGCAAGTGACACATTTTTTTCAAGAGTTTTCCAGAGACTCACAGGGGTCGTCAATTGGCGGACCGCGTCCGGATCCGGACCCAGACTCCGTTGTATCCGGACCCAGGACCTAAAATCGATTTTATTTTGACAGATCGCTTCTATTTTAACCGGCGCAGCTTTTCCAGCCTTTATGGCACTTGTTCAGCGGTGCGGGAAACACACCGACCAATGCGTTGTAAATCGCATCACGTGATGCAGCTCAGCCAATCAAATATGGGTATTCTGACAAGTTTCCTGATTCGAGTGATATGTACACACACCGGGGGAGAGACGAGGGAAGAGAAGGAAGAGCAGGAGAATAATACGTGAGTCAGAGAGGTTAGTTCACATGACGTTCTCCAAAGACGGAAAAGTGGTCAAAGAGACCACAGTCTTTAACCAAGAATGAACAGACTCATATAGGTTTATTCTTCACACGGACAGTTTATAACCAGTGTGTCTCACATGTTTAGAGACCGGGACGATTATTTAAAGCGGTAATAAAAGCGCACCACGAGACAAAGCACAACTCTTTTGAGCAAACGTACCCACTCACATCTAAATTAAGTCACAGAAAATAAACCTAAGAGCCCAAAATGATCAGAATCCGAACACATGAATTCACTGCCCAACAATGATGTTAACAGAGACAATAGAGCTGAAACAAGTGGTTTAATAACCACAGATAAAGATCATGCTCACTGATTTCTCTTTTTAGAAGATGAGAAAAATATAATATTGTGGCTGTTTTTATTGACATCACGTCACACCTGAATGAACTGAATTTAAAGCTGCAGGACAATTCAGTGAAATTCATTTTTCTAAAATGAATTACTTTATTTTAAGATGCACATTTTTGAAAAGCTTTCTGTTATGTCAGTTATTTTTTAATCCAGCTCTTATTTTACTTGAAATGAGAAGAACATTTATTTATGTATTATTTATAGTCCATCCAGTTAAATTTGAAAAGTGAGAATAATAATTGTTAAAATATAATTGATGTGTACTTTCTTTATTTGATTTGACAGTTGTTGACTACACAGAGACGTTACTACTAGGCTTCTTGAATACTAAATAGCGTGAGTTAGATATTATTGTAAAGTTCCAGACCTTTGCCCGAGGAGATTTTCTCAATCTGGACCTTTTGGAATTTTAATTGAATACCCCTGCACTAAAATGTAGCTGTGTCAATACCCTGTATTTTGAACACTGGCACTAGACAGCTAAAGTATCTCCATTTGATGGCAGGGTGCAGCCATAAATACATGGTTCCTTATGAATGTTGAATGTTTGACGTGTATTTGTCACACAGTAGCTTCTTATACCGTTGTTGTTCTTTGTATGTTGTTGTTTTGTGTTGCTTGGAAAAGTTGAGGAGAAAATGATTGTTAGAGAGGATATACTCCACCATTAATCCTCTGATACGGGCTCATGTAAAGGTCACCCTGTGTGTGAGTGTAATGTGGAACAGTGATAGGCTGCGATGGCTGGTGCTCACATTCAAACAGGGCATGAGAACACAGTGGGGCAGAGACTCTGTAATACAGCAGCCATCTTAACTCTGAACTCCAGATACAAGCTGCACCTAAATGTACACCAGCTATCCAACAGTGAGCCCTAGAGGTGTTTTGCAGAATGAGCAAATGAAGTGATGCAACACAACACAGAATTGGCTGGAACCCCCCCCCAGCAGCCACTTGTCTTAGCAGACTCCAGCTGGGCTGCACACATGCACAAAAAATATATATTTCAGAAGGATGCTGCATATTATATTGCAGAGTCTATTTCAATAGATCGAAGTGAAATTCTTCAGACGATTTATGCATTTTGTTACTTTCATAAATGTTTTTGTCTTTGTAATTATCTTGTTCTGTTGAGAAATTCAGATTTCCCACTTGCCTGTTTTACATCTTTGTTTGTATTGTCTCACTTTATCCAAATTCATTAAATAATGTAAAACTGTTTCAACATGTTTGTAATTCTTCTACATTTTAATTATACTTGAATAATACTCATTATCGTAGTAGTGCAGCTAGTTGCATAAGTGTATTCATTAAATCACACGCAGTGATCAAACAACATTTGATATATTAGATATAAAATCAATCAATATAATGTGACCACATATCTGACTATATAGTACAAGCCCTCATATAAATGACTGTAGTGCAGATACTACCAATTTACTGTACATATGTTAGACTTTGTTTGGAAAGGTGCTGGTTTGTGTATTAGCAGGAGCAGTGACACATTAAATGCCTCTGTAGGATTTCGTAAAATCGACGCACCTAAAAACCCCACGCGGTCTGTGGATGACGGCATGCAGTTTATATGCGATTTGAGCTCTCTGTTGAGGCCAAGAGTCATTGGCTAAAATTGGACAATGCCGCGTTCCGATTGGCTACGGTAGCTGTCGTTCAATTTCAAGCTGCCAATGCACTTAACCGCTGACCTACTAACACAGATCCATGGCTCTGACTGCAGCCACCTTGAGAGGAAGAAGCCGAGGGAGGAGAGCCAGGTACTTCGCAACTTGTAGGATTTCATCCACAGTTATTTCCTTATTAGCTGATGGGAAACTTCCCTTCTTCTCTGGGCGAGTTACGCGGAGGAACACCAGACCAAACCCCCTGCCAGGTGATAGACAGGTAACGTTACAGTTTGTATTTGAGGTTAAAATGAAGCTGACCTTATTCTTACTTCTTAGAGAGAGGGTGTTGTTGCGTTCGGAAGAACGTCCCAGAATCTCAGCGGCGCAGAACTAACGTTATCTTCTAACGCCGTGTCATGTGGCTAATGTTAACCTCTGTGTTTTATTGCGTAACGTCAATAAAACCCACTTCACATTTAGAACAGTCACGTTTGAGGTTCACAGCAAAGGTAGAAACACCGCTCAAGTTCGAGGTGAATGTGTATTATCTCTTTATTGGCTGTTATTGTAACGTAACGATACGTGCGTAAGCATTAGCTGATAAAAGCAGGATAATGGCTGGTAAATGAGACGTGTCGGATCGTATTCTCGTGCACGTAACGTTCTCTTTGGGCCCTTTGGAGTCTAGGAGTTTACGGATTGCGACACTGTTATATACCCAGAATGTCTAGGTGGCTGGCGGTATCGTAACGTTATCAGAGCCGTGTGGCTGCTGCCGCTGTGGTGAGTCCATGTTATTGACCCAAGTAGCGTTAACAAACAGCGTGTTGTGTGCTGCTGTTTATCCGACCTCACATCATCATGGCTTACTTTTTAGGGCGTAGATAACCGCCAGTGTCATGAGTGATGTCAACAGAGTGAATGCCCACATTGTCTCGGCACAGCCTGTTACAGACACGTATTCAGTGTTTATTACGAGATGTTTGAACTTATACACACGCACACACACGCAGAGCACACACACAGAGCACACACTGGCTCTTATTCTTGTTTCCACACCGGCAAACACTGATAATGTCTGCAGCCATAGAAGCTGGCAGTCGTATTCCGGGGCCGCAGAGTCGACTGTGTTGTCCGGACACAATGAAGGAGTCTGGGACAACAGGACGTGTCCGCTCGCGCCCGATCCCTCAGTGCGCGTTCAGTCTCTGCTGAACCGACGGTGACCTCCTTCGCTGCCCCCCAATCGAGCTCTCACGTTGCGGTAATTTTACCACCCATTTTTAACCACGTGTGATCCAAATTTAGTCTTGCTGTCATACGTTGCCTCGTTAGAAACGATCCATGTACATCTGTCAAAATAGACCAAAGAAATCAAACCAAAGAGTGGATCTGTCACCTATGGCTGTTTTTTTTTTATTTTAAATGGTAATATTGAGCTTTAACACTTTGGAGACTACCAAAGTGTATTTGGGATCATATTACATCTCCTAATCTCATTCAGTCCATTCCATAGGAAACGTAGCAGGCTGAACATTAGTCTATGTGACATGTAGTAATCATGTTTCTGCCTTTATCAACTCCTTCATGGAGACAAAATGAGGACACAACGTTGTGCGAGACATGTATTTGGGACATTTCACCCCCCAGACCTTTCCTTCTACCTTCTACAATGAACTTTCTTTCCATAAAGCAACATCTTTCTGCAGCAGTCATCGTTCACGTTTAGTTCTGTGGGAGTGTGTTAGGAGGACTGTGTCCTCAGGTTACAGGCTGTGTGTTTCTGTGTTCAAGCTTCTGCCGGGCCACGTATTACGGTTACAGCTGTCTGTAGTCCTTTGTTCCTTCTTCTACTCTGGATGTATTGGAGCTGTGGAAGTAGGATTCCACTTAAAACAATTATTTTAAACTTGAGGGTAGAAATTAGTTTAAAACTGTATGCAGATGTCATCTGTAAGGTGATACATTTAAAGGAATACTTCACCCACTAAAGCACCATTTGTATATCAGTTAGATTGATAGATATGTACTTTATTCATCCCCAGGGGGAAATTTGTTAGTAAAAATAAAAATATTACGTATGAAAAATGCACAATATATACAATAAAATAACAGAGTAAAACATATTAAATATTAAATATTGTGTTACTTGGATTCTCTAAGAGAACTTAGTTTTTAGTCGTGCCTCCACAGTGAACGGAGAATCCAAAAATGGAGAAAAGTCTTGATGAATTGAAGTAAATCGTGTGCTCACTGCTTTACAAACACACAGAATCTGTGCAGGCGCACTACTCACACAGACAGTCGTAGTTTTTTGAATGGTACATGCTTTGTTAAACATCACCCCATTTACTATAATTCATCATGACTTCAATATAAATTAAGATAAATCAATACGTGTTCACTCCAGCGATCTTGCTTTAGTTCTCCACCTCAGCATCTGTGAAAACTAAACAGTCAGCCATCGATCATCTCGTCCACTTCCTCAGCACATACGTTGTTGTTGATGGGCTGCATGTCGGTTACTCTACCCACAAATCTGTGTGTGTGTGTGTGTGTGTGTGTGTGTGTGTGTGTGTGTGTGTGTGTGTGTGTGTGCGCGAGTCTCAGCTTGTTAAAAAATGTAAGTTAGTTTCTGTCACTGAAAAAAATGTATATATTATATGCTTGTTTGTTTACCTTGATAGACAGAGAAGGGACATGACTCGAACATAGGGATGGGGAAGGAAAGGAGAGGGCAGAGGAAAGTGTGCAGGGGAGGAGAGGAGGGCAGGAGAGGAGAGGAGGGCAGGAGAAATAGAAAGATGAAACAAGCTTCCAAACACTCTGAATAGGACTCAAATTGGGTTGAAGTACCAGGATCCAAGCTTTGGTTGTACTATACTTCAAGTGATACGTTTTTAAGTTTTAAAACAATGACGGCATTGTTGTTTTGGAAAGTGACTTGTTAAACTTCATTTAATATTAATACACTTACACTCTCACACACACACACACATAAAAAGAGAGAGAGAGAGAGAGTGTTAAAGGACAAGTGTCAGTCGCCTCTCACTCTGTCAGTAAGAGAAACAGATCTCAGTCAGATATACAGCTGCTAGAAAAATATATTTTTTCTAGCGGCTGCTGGAAGATATTTCATTGCGTTTGGCAAATCATTTAGCAGCGCCGCTGATGAATGCATATAGGGGACACAATAACTTCATGGAAATACATTCCTTATCTTGAACTTGAAACTTTGTTTTAACTTGACAATGATATCTAAACCTCTCTCATTGTCTATTATTCCACAGATTTTCTCAACTCAAGTGGATTAATACGATGTGGCAGTTACTATTGCTGCATTCCAGCATGATGGTGTACAGTTAAAGACCTATGAACATATTGACAGAAGCCAACAGTGATAATGCAATCAATCAAGCAAGAAGTGGACTCCGCTGAGCCCTACAGTGGAGAGGATGCCCTGGTCCTGGCTTTACAAGGGGCTAGCAGAGACATGATGGGCCACCAAATCTCTGAAATTCCATTCAAGGCTAAAACTTCCTGTCGCAGGAAAAGAGAGTTTATCCCGGAGGAGAGGAAAGACAACCTTTACTGGGAGAGGCGTCGCAAAAACAACGAGGCAGCCAAGCGCTCCAGGGAGAAGCGCCGCATAAATGACATGGTTCTTGAGAACAAGCTGATGGACCTCGGAGAGGAAAATGCCTCCCTCAAGGCTGAGCTGCTGTCACTGAAGCTGAAGTTTGGCCTCGTGAGCTTGGCAGCGTACGCCCAAGAAGTCCAGAATTTATCCAGCTCCGCCAATCTCAACCTCTACCAGGAGTTTGCTCCATCCAATGCTGGCCAAAGTTCTTCCAGCAGGGTTTTGGAGCCTCATCACTTGCGCAGCAGCTGCATATCAGTCATCAAGCATTCGCCTCACATGCCCGAGACTTGTACTGCAGCTCAGGGCGACTTTGGTATCTGTAGGACTGCAGATGTCAAGCAGGAAGCAGCGGAGAGCGGCAACTATGCACAAGAGACTAGCAGTCCCTACGAACTCTATAGAAACTACATGGCCAGCCCTTTGTCTGGGGTCTACTCCCAGCCTGCTTCATTCCTGCAGCTCACCAGGTCATCCAGTAACTCGCCCAGGAGCTCGGACGACGGTGCCGTAAGTAAGTCATCAGATGGCGAGGACGAGCAGCAGGTCCCCAAAGGGTTGACGCCGGCTGTAGCCGATCCAAGCAGCGTCATCATCTGCACACACAAAGTGCCAGAGGCCAGCTCTTCAGCTTTGCCCCATAAACTGCGGATCAAAGCCAGAACCGTCCAAATCAAAGTGGAGCCCATCGACCCTGAATACGAGACCTCTGGGAAGTCCTCCTCACCCGTCAGAGGTTCAGAGGGAGGATGCTGCCAGACCGCTCAGGACTCCTCCCCGTGCCCTTTGTCATTACAGGTCACCAACATGCAAGACTGGACCCATCAGTCTGAGCAGTGGCACAAGAACAGCACAGAGACACATCAGAATGGCTGCCAGAGTAGTAGGCTGATCATGAGCCCCGTCTCAGATACAACCACTGCGGAGGTAAAAGAACACTCGGACGCCGCCGGCTGGTTTCTAATACAGGGCCCTGCTGAAATGTTTGTGAAGATGGCCTCCCTCAAAAGACCGATCACAGCACAGCAAGGGTCTGTGATCGGGTCAACCAAAAATCCCGCTGACCATCATGAGTCATCATCAAAACGATGGTCCTCTGCATGACCTTTTTGTATTTTTTGCATTTCACTGTATTTGTTGTTGCACTGTGTGGTTGATATTGGGGTTAAACAATGTTTCGATTACTGCAAATAAAACGTTTTCAAATACTAGCTGTTGGAGCATGAACAAAGGCTGTTCACTAATATAGGCTGGTTAATAATAAAATGACCTGTCCTGTAATAGTTGACATGGTGAATTCAGTACAACAGTCATGTCATCCTCACCACTCTGCTCCTCAGTTTCTCCTGTAACACAGATTTTCACTCACATTCTTTTGACCTCTTTCATTTTTTAGATTGAAAGCCTACCAGGATTATGTCCTTTTAAGTAGAAACACAACTTCTTTTTTACAATTTATTACCTTAAGGAAGCGTAAAGGTTTTTAATGTGCAGGAAAAGTTGCATTTCATTACTGTAACAAACTTCAAGCTGAAAGTGACTGGAATTCATTTGTGATTGAAAACTTGATTTCTTTGAGTGACAGCAGCAGAGTGGTGAGCATGACACGACTCTCTTCTACTGATCATGTTAGTGCTGAAATATAGATTATACTGAATTCATTCAGTGTTATGTGCTTCCATGTCTAACAGGTTCCAATGCATTATCAGCAAATGAAAACAGCGGATAAGAGCAGGGAGGCTTTTTAGTTATGATCAAATATAGTTCTAATCTTGTGTGTTTGTGTGTGTATATTATGTATATATATACATATATATATATATAAATACTACTGTTCAAAAGTTTGGAATCACCTGTTATATTAGTGTTTTTTCTTTCCTTCAATAATGGCTATTTTAACAGATATAAAAAGACACATTTGAAATACTTTTAGTCCAAAAAGAAGAATGAAATGATTCAAACTTCCAAGTAGTAGACTTCCACACAGTGGGGACCATATTGTTGTAACCATTTGAACCATGTTCTCAAACTTCAAAATGAAGCATTTTTTTAGCAACTCTCCTGTTAATTCCAGCTCTTTGTAGGCATTGTTGTGCACTTGACACTGAAACAGGAACCTGTTCCCATTCCAATGTGCAGCTTCTTCTACTAATGACTGAAGATTTCTTCTGTAACTGTTGCTCAGAGGGATCCTTCATCAGGATAGTCGGCCCTTTGTACAGCGCTTTGTCTCCGTGTCCAAAACATGGCTTTTTTGGAAACCCTTCTTACAAAATCAGATCTATTTGTAAAGACAACTTACTTCAACTAAAGGCATGAAAGAACATTGACAAATATAGAATAGTGCTCTCAGCCGTCTGACTACCCAATCAAGTATGTGTGGCAAGCATTTCCAAACTTTTGAACAGTGTGTGAATGTGTGAAGTTCTTAGTTTTACCTAATTATTCATGCTGTCACAGGCTCTGTCCATCCGTGTCCTGAACGCCGCTCTGCAACTAAAGGCTCCAGTTAACAGCTGTTCATCTTCACACATGTACCTAATGTAGTTTGGTTAATTTATCCGTTTGTATGTTGGTGTGGTGACACTCTGCTTTAAAAGGATCTTTATTTCATGGGTTTATAATTTCTGAATTATTTGTAAAACATTTCCTGGAAAGAACAGTGTACATTGATACTAAGTACCGGGAAATAGGTCTTTACACTAACTGCTAATGTAATCTAGAGGTTAAATAGTCCGTGTACAGCAGGTCAGCTACATGTTTAGCATGTTAAACTATGGAATTTCACACATAGGTTTGCAATATGAAATGAATAAATTGTTTCCCTGAGCTTTTCTTTAAGGACAGCTTAGCTGCCCCATATTTAATACCAAATTAGTTATTTTTATGAAAATGTCTACGAATCAGGACCTAAATACAGCATTTGTGTTCTCTCTTGTACTAGTTGATTGTTTTAATGCTGAATACTTTCATCAGCACAGTAATACTGTATTCTTGTCTCTGCTGTAGTTTTAAAACACAGAGAGCTACACATGTTGACTTAACCTGAGCTTAGTGTCACATTTATATACACTCTGCTGCACTGGTTCACTATTTGCCAAATAGCCATTGCTTCTCTTTGGTTCTTTATTTGCTTTTTGTTGATTATTTCAACCTTCCCGGCCACTGGTTAACTAAGAATCACAGTGGCTGGACAGTTGTGATTACCATCTGATGGAGCTGACAACAGAGTAACTGGACTTTATAAAGCTCTGACGGATATTCTAACACATTAAATCCTCAAATGTTAGAAAATGTACATTTGTATCAACAAAACATCTCCAGAGATTCAGAATTATACACAAACAGTTGTTTTTTCTTGTGTTATTAACTGATATGGAATCCAGAAGTGTCTGAGGTTAATCAAATGGCATACTTATTAATTTCTTACAGCGATTTGGGAGGATTACATCATACCTCCACCGTCTGTAGTCAATTTTAAATGGCTGACTTCAGACCACCCTAGTTGATATTCAAGTGCATTCCCTTGTTCCTGTCAGAAGAATGGTGCGTGCATTAGTTGTCATAGTTTGGAATATCTCAGTGAGGATGGTGATAACTCCAGCTATCTGTTTCTGAACACTTGTATTATTTCTTGTAATGGTGAGTTTTTGTTTACAATAAATGTCTTGTCACTGAATCAAGTATGTTTCTTTCTGTGTATTTATTTTTTCACATGATCCAAATCTAAGAGCACATGGGTTTGCTGGGTTTTTGAGGCTGATAATATTGATATTTGACAGTTTAATAAATGTGATGCTGACATTTTGGCTGTTTTGCCGTCACCTCTGAAGTCGTGTCATCAGGCAGTCAGGTCTCAAGTCAGATCTAACTGCTGACAACTGTGGGTCTCAAGTTATTTCCAAAGTGCAAGTCTGACTGAAGCCCAAGTTTGAAGTGTAAAGTTCTGCTCAGTTATTTCTCCATCATGAGACCTGCGGAATAGAGAGCACACACCCACGTTTCAATCCATACTTTTATTTATGAAACACTTCTAAGGTAACATTGATCTTTTTCAAGCCATTCATATATTTTGCAACAAATCTGTTACAAACAGTGGCAAAATGGAACTAAATACATTTACTCAGGGACTGTATTTGAGTACAATTTTGAGGTACTTTACTTGAGTATTTTCCTTTTATGCGACTTTGTACTCCATCTCAGAGCGAAATATTGTACTTTTTACTCTACTACATCTATTTGAAAACTTCTTACTAGTTAGCATGCAGATTCATATTATTAATATAAAATTAAATAATCAACGAATAAATTAGGATGTATTATTATATATTAGGTTACCCAACAGTATATACAGTAATTCATATTAGCTCCACCTTTACCAGCTGCAACACTAAAGAACATGAATGCATCAATAAATATTATCCATTAGTGTATATTGTTATATCGTTCTGCACTTTGACTTGTGGTACTTCAAAGTATATTTTGATGCTAATACTTTTGTACTCACACTTTGGTAAGGTTTTGAATGCAGGACTTTAAATCCTACAGTATTAGAATATTTTACTTAAGTAAAAGATCTGAGTACTTCAATAACAATACTGTGGTATTTGTCTCGTGTCGCACGTACGCTCTGTAAATAAGTCACGTGATGCCAACACGTGACTGGGTTGAAAGTTGAAAGTCAAGTGACACTACTGCTCCTCCAAAGTCCTAGTCATGGCGGTCCAGGTAGGACGCAGAGCCCTGTTTCAAGCCGCCCGCGTGCAGGCAACGGGTCGAGAGAGTGCGCGCAGCCTCTCCTGCTCGAGACAGTATGTCGGTTTCGGTAAAGTCTCGCCTTCCTCTCGCCTTAACGGTTACGGAGCGCGACATTACAGCTCGGACCCGAAGGAGGACCTGCAAGTCAGACACCTGGACGGAGAAGACGCCGGTAAGTCCCGCCCAGAGTCCGTGCAAATTGTGTCTGTGGAGAAACGGTTGATATCGTCAAAATGGAAGTCCCTATAGCACTACATTTCTTATGAAACGGTGTAGGGACTCAGTCCGCCATCCCGACGCTAGTAGGGAGCCCTGCTTATCGTCAGAGTGTACGTGTTGACGTCACCATTTTACGTGATAGCAAGTCCCACCTCTTCTTATTTCAAAGTGACACAAATAAACCTCAAGAAATAACAGTAGAGCATCTAGCTCTGTTCATGTCTACAGGTGCAGACCTGAGACAATAATAATTATACATTTTATTTATAGAGAGCTTTTCAGAATACTCAAAGACACTTTACATTAAAATCATCATATATAAAAGCTATACACTAAAAACATAAAACACAAAGGATCAGCCTACATGATAAATCAGCCAGTTGTGCCTCATATGAACTAGTTGTAGATGGTGGTGAGACAGATCCAGGAACACCCCATGACTTACATTTCTGGGGAAACATTTAACTCTCTTTGTAAATATCAGTTGGCAGTAACTTTCTAAAATTACAGTTGTATTGATGTCTGACCGCTGTTATCAGTATTGTATTTATTATAATATGGTGTTAGTATAAAAATGTTTAAGTGTGTGGTTTCTACACCAACTGCCAAATCAATATGCTAGTATTATCATGTTACTAGCATCGTATATGCTGTACTGAAGTCTACTGCATGCTGCAGGGACAGTTTACATGAAGTGATGTTGGTAGAAGATGCTTGTGTTTTCCAGTTGTGACATCATCACAAAATACATTTCCACCCTTGTGGACAATAACGATTTATTGTATTGTCTCATGTTATGAGATGATCTACATTACTGTGTCATAGTTAATCAGTATGATATGACTCTGCCTTTCAGGTATTGTCGTTGTTGGGATAAATCGACCAAAAGCAAAAAATTCCATCAGCAAAAATCTGGTCAAAATGGTATGTATTGCCGTTTACCGTGTATTTATTTGAACATATCTATTTAACAATAATTTGTATCACTGGTGAAGCTGGGCTGATGTTCATGTACCTCTTAACTCTCCTCATGTACTCCGGTTTAGTTTTTTTTTCTGATCTTGTAAAATTTCTGAGTTTTGCTTGAAATATGCTGTTTATTCATTATTTTGTAACTTCTTTTATTACAAAATGAGTTTTGTTTTTATTACATTTAAATCGTAAAACATTTTGAGAAATTGTGTTTTTGTATTTTTTATTTGAAAACTGTCTTTCAGATGTGTGAAGCTGTGGAGGATATCAAGAATAATAACAAAGTGCGCAGTGTCATTATATGCAGCTTGGTTCCAGGGATCTTCTGTGCAGGTACTCTCTCTTTGTTCATTTGGAGGGACTTTGACTGTGGAATCTGCTGTTTTTAATGTCCTTTATTTTCCCTGCTGGGTCCTTAGTTGTAGACATTTTGCCAGTCCAAACTTCATGCATAATGTTGTGTATAATATTGTGTGTAATGTTTCATATTGAGATCTTTACTCTGAAATGCTGAGCAGGTATCGATCCAGTAGAGAGAATTCTGTATTCAGCTTTATATTCAGAAACCTTGATGGTGGAGCTCTGAACGACGGACCACGCTGCACTCCTCTGCTTCTTGTTTCAGGAAGCCACAGGCCTCTGGCTTCATGGTGCTTTGTCTCTTTGTGCAGGGGCCGACCTGAAGGAGAGGGCCAAGATGCATCAGAGTGAAGTGGGACCATTTGTGTCCAAAGCCAGAGCACTCATCACAGAGCTGGGTAAAGAGCTAAAAAACATGATGAAATTCAGACTGTTAATGAATTCATTGAATATTCGATGACTTTAATGTGTTCTACAAAATAGACGGTGATGCATGTTTATGCATCTATTTATATATATCTATACATACACCACATGTCTTGTAGATACACCCAGACATTGTAGGCTCGTTATGTTTTTGTAACTTTCTCTTTTAATTAGCTTTGCTCCACTCCAGTACCTCATCACCTGCCAACTTAAAATGATGTTTCCATAGACGTGGGTCTCTGGTGATTGGTTAGCTAAAATCGACCAGTGGAAATCGATAAGAGTGAAGGCAATGTCAGACTGAAGATGAAACTGTATAACGAGTTCTGTCTGATGTCAGATTTGTAATTGACATCAGACAAGTTGGATTTGTAATTGAGGAGTTGTAGTCTGATGATGTTGGTTTAATGCAGGGGTCGGCAACCTGCGGCTCTTCAGCCCCTCTGCTGCGGCTCCCTGAGTCTACATCCACACTAATACGTTTTTGTTTTAAACGATCTCCGTTCACACGGTGTTTCAGCATCGTTTTCTAGATGATCTCCGTCCAGACTTAAACGCCTGAAATCGAATATCACGTGACTATTCACGTATACTGGGCATGCGGGTGGGTGCCGGTGTAAACAGGAAGTAGATTAGTTGCTCAAAGCCGCTAACGTGACTTCAGACGCCGCTCCGTAGGTCTGATAACACCGCTGGACACACTGTTCGCTAATCGCTCTAATAACAGCTGCTTCCTCCGCAGAAATGCAGACTTTAACTGGACAACAGCTGCTAGTAAAGACAACAAGGTCAGTAGTACCTGACCTTAAATAAAAATGTTTTAATATTTTGTCACCTAAAATGTGCGTCACATCCTATTACACCTGTCAAGAGCCTTTCCCTGCAGGTGGCTAATCATGATTTGCAGACCCCCGCCCTCGGTAAACTATCTATGGATAAATCCAAAAAAAGAAAAGTCACGGAGGAAAATAGAGAGTTTAATTCTGCGTGGACATATTCATTTGCTTTCACTGCCAACGATGCTGACTTACCTGTATGCTTGGACTGTGCAAAAAAAATGTAATGTTGAAAGACACTTCCAGAACAAGCACACAGCATTTGCTGAAAAGTATCATGCTGGAGATGAGCGACAAAGAGCGATTTCTCAACTGCTGCAGCAAACTCTCCTCTTCATAAGAGTTTGATATTGTTCGAACAGGTAAAATAGCAATAAACTGTCAAGAATTGTCTTTATTCTTGTTCTATAATTTCATAAATACAACAAAATGTAGTTGTTTTTTTTTTTGTTTTTTTATAAATAATATAACTATATACAAAACTTTATAAGCTGTGATATCAAATAGCTTTTGCGGCTCCAGACAAATTTTATTTGGTGGAAAATAGAGCAAAATGGCTCTTTGGATAATAAAGGTTGCCGACCCCTGGTTTAATGAGTACATTTGATGTGTCTTGATGGGAACTTTGTTGTCTTTTGTTTTACAGGTAACCTACCGGTACCAACAATTGCTGCGATCGATGGAGCTGCCTTAGGAGGAGGCTTGGAAATGGCCCTTGCTTGTGACATCAGAATTACCTGTAAGACTCAGTGGACTGTGTTTGGAGGTCACAGATAAAGGCCTCTGGTCTATGTGCACAGCTCTTTGTTGTCTGGCAGAGCAATAGAATCAGTAGAAATGCTAACAGTGTAAAATGATGAGGCTAATTAACAATAATGCCATATATGGGTTGTCTAGCACTTAAGCTTATTAGCTTAAGTGCTAGACAACCCATATATGGCATTATTATGAGTCTTCATCACAGCTGAGCATGCTGTAGAATTGTTGTCAGATCAGTAAAGCCTGATCAGGTCCAGCAAGAGAGATCAGCACAACAATCAGAACAGAGCCACTGGGTTTCATTGTTTTTAAAAAAAAAAAACAAGGAAATATCGTTGACAGCTTCTTACAACTGAATGCAACCTCAAACTGTTGCACCTAAAGTCATTTGCTGCTGTGGCTCTGAAGTAGAGTGGGTAGCCCTTTAATCAGAAGATCGATCCCAGGGTCCTCCAGTCCGCATGTGGAAGTGTCCTTGGGCAAGATACTGAACCACAAATAGCTGGCCTGCTTGTGCATTAGTTTGGATCCCGATGGGTGAGCTGGCACCTTGCATGGCATCCTCTGCCATCAGTGTATGTGTCTGTAGATCCATGAATGTTGACATGTAGTGTAAAGCGCTGTGAGTGGTCAGAAGACTAGAAAGGCCCTATATGCATGCAAGTCCATTTACCGTTTGTTGCTAAAGTTGCTAGCGTCACAACTTGTATTTCCACATGGACTACAGATGATAGTTTAGTGTGTAATTGGCTAGCTTGTAAAGATCAATATGTTTCTGGGTTGTGAAAGTCATAAAAGCCCTCTCTATGCCTAGAAATGGCATTATTGATGCATAAAGTAGGCAGGAAGTGTCTTGTTAGCTGAGTGGTTACAGTGCAGTAATATGTATTTAGTATTTTAAATCTTATAATACATCTATAATCATAGTGGTGGTGGTAGTAGTAGTATTTATGTGTAAGTGGTAACACTGCTCCTTTGATCTCCCCAGCCAATACTGCGAAAATGGGACTAGTTGAGACCAAACTTGCGATTATTCCTGGAGCAGGTAAGGCTGGATTCTTTTTATTTCTTGTCTTCCAGTAAGAATGTTTGTGTTGTATACAAACATCTGCACTTCAAGGGACTGCAGCAGGTATTGTGATACTCTTTAAAAAGAAAATCGGTACAGAATTGCAACTACTTACATGGAAAAGGCTTTGGCCTGCAAACAATAAAATCAGAAATCACATTAAAAAGTGTGCCATCCTGGTAGTCCAGCTACAATCTGCTCAGAACATCTCATGCAGAAGCTGGATATTACAGGCAACAGAACCATCTTCCTTTTGCAGACAGTGGAGCAGGAAACTGTTCCAGATACCACCTTCAGTGGTTTGGAGGTATCTGTTCTGGATAGCAATGACGTTTATATTTTACCAGATGTTCTAACACAGAAGAAAATGACTGCTGATAAAACAGTGACACCTGAAGACCTCACTGTATTTGTCAAAAGTTCACATCTTAAACATAAAGGCAAGTGTCGACCTGTTGATTGGAACCAACGCTCCCAAGATATTGGAACCTTGGGAGGTCATCAACTGCTGTGTGAATGGCCCGTCCACTATAAGGACAGTGCTGGGATTAAGATTCCTGATGGGCAGGTGGCACTTTGCATGGTAGCCCCTGTCAAAGAAGCTTCACATTGAGAAACAGTGTCTGTGGTTAAAGCCATGTTCTATCCTGGTTTCTCTTCACTTCTGTGCAGGTGGTACACAGCGCCTCCCCAGGGTGATTAGTGTCTCTCTTGCTAAGGAGCTCATCTTTGCTGCCCGGGTGGTGGATGGAACGGAGGCGTGTCGCCTTGGTCTTGCCAATCATTCAGTGGAGCAGAATGAGAGCGGAGATGCTGCCTACCTGCGGGCTCTGGAGCTCGCTCGCGAGATCAACCCTCAGGTAACAAGATAATTTCACTGACGAGACCTCTTTATCAAGGAAACTAATTTATACACTGAGGGGGAAACAAAACGGTGATGAGTGTCATGACTAGATTGCACTTATTCAAAACAATTCACAAGAGCAACTTGAATCCTTGTAACCTTTTTAAAAGGCTGACGCTCCTTTTTTTTTTTTTTTTTTGGCTCCACAGGGTCCAATTGCAATAAGGATGGCAAAACTGGCTATCAACCAGGGGATAGAGGTGAGTGTTCTAGGTCAGTGCAGGACTGCTTTTATGGTATTGTAGGGTCGCTTTGGCTCATTTTCACAACAGTGTAATAATGAGACCTGGTTGCAAACACACATTGACTTCATTTTGTGATCTGTATGGCCAGTATAATTGAACACTGTGCTAAAATGTGGCTGTATTTAGTGAATTGAGCATGTGAGCAATGGCTTTGCTCTTCATATTTAAGTATATCACTTTGTGATTAAAGGTAAGAGGGAGGACGTTTGGCTGAACAGCTTTGCAAATTGAAGCTCTGTTGTGAAAATGAAGCCAAAGAACTTGGAAAATACTGTCAGTCCCACAGGAGTTTGGACCTTCCCTACCTTCTCCCACAAATGTGCCATGTTGCTCCCACCTTCCCCTGCAGATACTCTGATCACTCACCCCAGCAACACTGCTGCTGCACCCCCCGACAGGAAAAATGAAACACCTCCAGTCTTTATGGATTTGTTTTGCAGTCAATATTCCTCAGTGTTCTGTTTTTTACTTATTAATAGTATGTCGCTAAATACTCCTCATTTACTGAGAGTCAGGATTAAAACATTAATAAAAAAGAATTGGGCTGGGAAGTACTGAAACTTTTGGCTGATGGTTAAATGATGATTCCAGTATATCACACCTTTGCTCTTTTTTTTTTTTTTTTGTAGTTTCATAGTTTCATCCATAACACTGATGGACACACCAAGTTAATAGCTAAGATCTGATAACACGGTGACATCACTGTTCAAGAAACACAAACAGTCAGACTGTGTTATCCTAACTAATATAAATGGTGGACGGAAAAAAGGAATAAATCTACTAAGATAAAACACGTATGTTGATGCTGACGAGAGCTGTCTCAGGTTAAAGATGGCATTCCTGAGCATAGAAATCCAGTTGCTTTCAGGCTGGATATCTGTCACGTTGTGTAGCAGAGAAACAATAACATGCAGCAGCATATGGTTGTTAACTAGAAAGCCTTAGGACTTGAGTCACATGAGAAGAAAATGTGAAAACATTTTCAGGTGCAGTGAGATCATTCACTAAAACATGCCACATTTTCTTTCAGGTGGATTTATCTACAGGTCTGGCAATAGAAGAAGCGTGTTATGCCCAGGTGAGTGATTAGAAAATCATTTCCTCTGACATGTCAGAAACATGGAAAAAGAAGGGATATTTAAAATGTTTCCAACTTTCGAGTGTCAACATATTATTTTCACATTGTTACCCGTTAGTCTTAGTCACACAGTTAATTGACATTTAACACATTTATTTAGATGACTCTTTTATCCAAAGCAACTTACAGTAACTGCATTCAACCATGTGGTTTCAGCATCGTTTATGAAATGATTTCCGTCCATACTAACACGCCTGAAAACGAATCTCGCATAACTATTTTATGTGCAATGGGCATGCGGTTGCTGGTGTAAACAGGAAGTAGATTGGTTGCTTAATAACAGAAAATACAAAAAAGGTCAGACTTGATACTTAAGATATTCCTTTATAATCTTCCTCTATATACTCAGACAAGTTTTATTTTTTAAACTTACTCCCATGGCTGCAGGTCTTGCTCTTTCTCGTTCACACACACGCATCAAATTTACTTTAAAAATGAAGACTTACAAATCAAAGTTTTACTAGATTACGAGTCAATAAATTTGGTCAAAACCCGTCTTTCTCTCGTTTCCTCTCGGTTTTGTTGTTGTCTGTTCTCACTCGTAGCTCTGCTGGTGGCTGAAGTCTCTGTCTTACTGGAGAACATTTATGCTTTTGTTCCTTTACACTTTTTGTGTGGACATCACAATAGTTGTGCAGATTAAAATAAGCATTGCTTAGAAAAGGAACCATCACCCTCCTCAAAGCTGTAGTGACTTCCAAACATCTGCTTTTTAGGGCTGATAACACAGCTGGACACACTGCATGAATACCCAATCAATTAGCAAACACAGGTGTCCACCCTATCACACAACCCCAGAGTTTCCAAACGTACACGCCATTGCCAGTGTTTTCAAACTCTTTCGTTTTAGATGCTCTAAAACTCTGGAGTAGTGTGGACGCTGGGTGTAACTGTAGCAAAATATATGTTTCAAAACGGAAACATACTAGTGTGGATGTAGTCTCAGTTGAGTGGCCTGCCTTGACTGGTGGGGATCAAGAGGGTTGCTTTGATGATGATATGCAGAGAGTTGAGTGAAAACCAAACCCTCAGGTATTTTAGAAAGAAATGGAAAAAGCGTGACACGTTTGTTATTCTTTACATCACAAGTTAAGTGTGAGTTTCTTTACAAGATGGTTCACTCTAGCTGTTTTTAGAGTCTTAGGAGAACAGCTAGCTGTCAATGAAGTTAGGTGAGAAAGGAAGGAGGTCAGGAGTGATAGACTGAAGAAGGTGAGAGGGGATAAGGTCAAGAGGTGAGAGAGATGGATCAGAAGGAAGTTAGAAGAGGAACTGAAGAGTCAGCAGGTGGATGTGGAGAGGAGTGGATGTTGTTTATCTTTTCTTTTTTTTTTTCTTCACAAAGTAATAAAGTTGCTCGGTTGAACGGAGTGGGGTGATCAAAGACGTTAGAGGAGATGGAAAAGAGTTGGAGAAGGAAGATTAAATGCGGGTGACCTACACTCAATACTGTACCTGAACGCGTCCTGTGTAGACCCACATGGAGGACGGAAGCTGCTGCTGCTAACGTGCATTCTTTTTATATTAAGGTTATACTCCTCAAAATAACATGAGTGGACAAAATTGTGCAGGATCTCTCTTTTAGTACCGACACTTTTGTATTGTTTTTCAGGTGATACCAACAAAAGATCGATTGGAAGGTTTGTCTGCCTTCAAGGATAAGAGGCGTCCTCACTTCAAGGGGGAGTGAAGCCACACTTCTTCCAGAAACCAAACACAGGGTTCTGCCTTCAGCTCTCCTGCTACTCACTGCTTCCAATATATATATGGGTGAAAACCCATACAGTACCCAGAGGACGTCTGTTTGACCGCAGGATATTAGGGTCGCTCCCGGATGGTGTTTTTCCAGTGACTGGAATGTTCAGGTGTAAAGCACTTGCTGGGTATAATAACCACCTCCAAGCAAACTAACCAGTCATTGTCCACTGGTTACAATACTTAAAACTTACTTAACAAACTTCAAATCTAAAACATGACTTACTTCAAATGGTTATTGCTCTTTGCAGTATGATTGGCAGTTAGTTACTAACCCTCTTGACTAATGAACTGAGAGCCATACACATTTCTGTGAATGCTTTACATGAATGATTCATGAGAAGGTTTGTTGCCTTTTTACTTTGGTAGCAATGTACCACTGTGTTCACACTGAATAACACCAGCGGTGTCTGCATGAAATAAAAAATAAAAAAAAAACAGACTAGGTTTTTTTTTTCTCACTTGAACAATGTCTACAGGATGGAATTTTAAATTTGAGACTAGCATACACCAAATCAGTCGTGTTGAAAATGCCAGTCTTCCCATTCATTTGAATGTGGGTAGTGCGTTTAAGCTGCGGCGTGGAACGCAGGGGATGTTGAAAAACAGAAAAACGCAACCCAACATCTCGCTGCGATGGCCAATCATGTAACCGGCGATCCAGAGCTGTACAACGCAGGCATGTGGGAATGAAAGGCATTCGTAGTCGCTTGGTGTTAAAAAGTGATACTTCAACACTGCGGCACAACCCTGCATTAATTACCACAACACCTGATTTGGTGTGAATGTAGCCTCAAGGCAAGTTCACACTACGTGATTTTCAAAGTGATCAGATCGCTTTACTGTTCACACCATACATCTTGCTGTCTTCTTATCTAGAGTCTTGAAGTCTTGATTTTCCCACTACACGACTGACTGGTGACAGGGGTTCACACACTACATGATTTATCACCAGGAGAAATTCCCGATGAGTATGTCTAGTCTCCAAGCTTATGTTTTGCCATAAGAACACACCCGTGAAGTGTGTACTCATGCTTGGTGATGTTGCTGTTGACACATATGTTCACGTAATAGTAATTAAACAATAATTCAATTAAATTTTCAATTTATTTTGTCTAGCCCAAAATCACAAATTAGCCTTACAGGGCTTTACAATCAAAGTTAGTAATGTGCGTTACTGGGACATGAATTCATACAGAAGGAGATCGAGAAGAGGAGCTCAGTGTATCCTAGGAAGTCCCCCGGCAGTCTAGGCCTATAGCAGCTTATCTAGGGGCTGGTCTAAGGGTAACCTGAGCCAGCCCTAACTATAAACCTGAGCCAGCCAACTGGCCAGGTCAAAAAGGAAAGTCTAACGCCTACTCTTAAATGTGATGAGTGTGTCTGCCTCCTGGACTGAAACTAAAAGCTGGTTGCACAGAAGAGGAGCTAGAGAGTTAGCATTAGATAATGCCTTATTTGCATATTTACACATACATTTTCAAAAAACTTACAGTATAAAAAATAATTGCTTTTATATAAGTAATCAACTGGGGAAGTTCCATAGTGATCGTGATAGACAAACATCTTTAAAAGACACCAAACTGTCCAGTTTCATTCCTTTCTATATTCTGAAAGTTTTACTGAGGGTTTTTCATATATTCATAGCCTGATTTATAAAAACATGGGAAAAATGGATTATTTTCATGGCATGCATTTATAAGCAGTATGTAACACTATAAGCCAATTTAAGTGTTTATTAATTATTTGTTAACTAGAACTTGTCCTGTGGACTGCTGTATAAAGAGATAATATATGAAAATATAGTAAAATACACTTGTAACAATATAAAATATATATCTGCATTAGAGAAATTCTAATCTTTCTGGAGTTTCTCTCATCTCATGGTTAACTAACTCAGAGTTTTCACTAAACCTGATTTCAGAAAAAGGGCCCAATTGTTTGTATTTCTATGGTCAGATTTTGTTCCTGTGATAGCGCATTAAAATTTAAATGTTTAACTTTTACTAAGCATTATATTGTTTATGGAATCGATGCTGCCCGTATTCTGCCTCACCCTATTTACCAAAAAAAAACTTGGAAATAATTGGCTTTTTCAACCTGTCATTTCCCCATTATTTCATTTGACGTTCTCCAGAGTTATTGTGAATGATTGATGTGATGTTTGTATTGTGCGTTGGAGTAATATCTTCTGGCTTTAGCCTGCACCATAACAGTTACTGCTCTCTTCTTGACCTCGATTCATTATTTTGCATCTGCATAAGGTTCCATTTATAATTTTTGTTATCTCTTTTAATCTCACAGTTGAAATATCGATCTGTGGACTAGTCCAGTGCGTACACATCGTTGAGTGGTAAACCCAATCACCGGTCTACCTGTCGGGGACAATGCAGAGGCTGCAGCCATGTTTTCCTTCACCCTGTGATTAGGATTTGGTGTTCACAGTAGAATCTGGCTACTGTCGGGCTGAAGTTAGACACGCAGTGCTGATGGTAGGGTCAGGGTTATCATAAGGATGTAAGAGAAGTAGAAGGTGTGTGCGTGAGGCCTGTGAACAGACTGTTGAGGCCCTGGCCAGCAGTTGCGTGCAGACATGCCCTGTGGCTTCATACTGCTGCTGCACAGAACCTGACATCCCCACTGTGGCTGGCCTCCTTCCGGCAGATGTCCCAGCAATAAGCCGGGGGGAATCTCACCACAAGTCAAGGTTGCGTAAAGAAAGACCCGTTCCCCAATACTGGAGGCCTGCACCCCAGCCGCTTCTCATGGGAAACATCGAGGCTGTAACTGTAACGGCAGCCTTGACAGCATTTAGTTCATCTTTTTTTAGTTGTTGTTTTTAGGAACGGTTTATGTTACCGCAGGGCAGCGCAGCCTGTGCAGATGGGCTGTTTCTGTTTTACCTCTCATATGTCATCAAAGTTCATTTCAACAGCTATATATATATATATATATATACACATTATCTTCGCTTCCACTGACATCACAGGTGTCACTGATAACATAGCAATTTTATGATAGATACTTCTCCTACTGATAAATGTCAAAATGCCTTCAGTGAAAAAAGGCCTATTTTATGGGGGTGGAGGCAGAAATCTCAAAGACAAATGTCAAAACCTGGATGAATAAAACACGAACCATCTGTATTGATAGATTCCATTAGCGGGAAGTAATTCATTATTTGTATTTTTTTTAAAGCTGGTCAATACGGAATTCAGAGCATATCTACAGCCTCCACAGGGCTCTCAACATGGTGACAGCTAAACCAGCGGCTAGCAGCTAACAGAGTTAACCTGAGGGGTAACCAGAAAGTGGACGCCAAGCTTCCGCGGCGACACCGTCGGTCAGGACGGCGTTATCAACTGTAACTGCCGTATCAGAGCAGTGGGGTTGGCCATGAGCTATTGTGCCACAACAGAGAGAATCACATGCACTAAAACACAATATATAGAGTTAATAGTAGTGTTAGGACTAAGTTATAACACTGTCTTTATGTTTTTATCGAAAGCTATCTCCCAACATGCACAGGCGTAATCATGTAGCTTTCCACAAGGATACGGAGCAGCCAGCCGGTGGGAAAAGGTCACCGGCTCAGGCGGACCGGGGCATATCCCTGACTGACACTTTTTTTCAGCAATTTAAAAAGTTATATCTGAACACTCTGATGTGTAAAGGTCTGGATGGTTCAGTGGTGGGCCGTCAGGGCCAGCAAGGCCTTCTCTGCTGGCCTAAAGAAGCCAGCAGAGAAGCTATCACAAAGTTATCAGCTATCACAAAGTTATAGCTATTTTATAATTTAATCATTTTTCATAAATACACTACATGTATTGTAATTTTATTTCCCATGAGCTTATTTTCTCATTGCACAGCTACTGTCTTCCTCTGTTGCTCTGCTTCCAGTGCAGCTTGTTTTAAGTAGAGCTTTTATCCAATCAGATTTCACCTCTGTGTCTCTAGGTAAGAAGAGAGGCCCGAGACCTGCAGACTCACAAGTGCATCCCTTTGCAGTTTAAGTGAATGGGGACGATATTGTTGATTGCTAGTGTTCAACCAATCATATCTTTAGTTTGATATGTTGGGCGTATTCTTTGACGTGCCAGGGCCTGCTAGCTGGCCTACAAGTACGTGATTGGTCAGTGGGCTAGCCTGACATGTTGGGCGGTGACAATCCCAATATCTGCTGCCTGTGCCGAGCGGACATTTTTAGCCCTTAAACGCATTAAAACGTATTCAAGAAATACAACTGGGAAGGCTCGACTGTCTTCACTGGCGTCCATGAATGGAGAAGGACTTCTTACTGGAACTAAAATGCACGGATGTACTGAACAACCGTGAGATTAAACTCTTTATTAACAAAGAAAGGAGGACTTTGTCTTTAAATAGTGAACAGCAGCTCTGGTAGTAAGTGAACTGCTTTTGTTTTTACATCTGCAGTAGCTTTAATATGCTTGTTTATATATTATTATTTGTACAACTTGTTTTTATGAAGATGGATTTTTGTTTGGTTTTATATGTGATGGGAACCATTGTTACCTCCAATGTTGCTCTGGGGACATATTTAGTCGGTGCCAGTGTTGCCAACTTGGCAACTTTCTCGCTAAATCTGCCGACTTTCCAAACCCTCTTGGCGAATTTATTTGTCAAAAGCTACTAGCGACAAATCTAGTGACTTTTTCTGGTGTTGTTGGAGACTTTTCTGGTGTTTTGACTCTGACGTGAAAGCACGTACCGTTCTACAGTTACTGTCGTGAACGAGCAGCGGGTGCTGCCGTGAGCCGCCCCAAAGTACACATAGGCGGTAACTCTCACAGCAGCCTCACGCAGCAGTCCCAGCTGCAGTCAGAGCAGAGAGGAGACACACTCTCGGCGTATTCTCTGCAGTTAGTGTATTTATAGGTGTTGGCTTCATTTTTACACAAAACAAATAATAACTGTAGCTGTGTTTCAGCTGCAGGACAGCAGTGAAGGCCCAGGTATAAAATGCACGGCCCACCACTGGGATGGTTATACTGTATCATTTTCAGTCAATGAAGGTAAACACAGTGAACAGCACTGTGCTCTGAGTGGCACGTACGACGCTGTGGCTTTATCAACTTATCAGTCCTCCATAAAGTCCATCTGACGCCACCAAACTGCCCCAGAGAGGAGAGGGAGGAGAGCCAAGATGGAAGCCAGGCTAACCCAGGACCTGAGGCTACTCCACTACCCAGCATGCTCCTGGCTGTCTGATGCCCGCTAGCAGGAAAGTAAGATGGGTGAAAGCAGCGGGAGGTCGGTGACTGTGGAGCCCACATCTTCACAGAGACCTGGATCCATCGTGGGCCAGAATCAAGCTGCACTTGACGGGCGGACATCAGGACTCTGGTGAACCAGAGGAGGAGGACTCTGTGTCTACATCTTCATGCTTGGTGCTCAAACAGTCAGAGTTGATGGACAATGTTTTCCACATGTTGAGTTTTTAATGTGAAGATGTCGGCCATATTGCCTGACCAGAGGATTGTTTTTGTTGATGCTGTTTACGTTCCTTAGATGAAAAATTAAAAAAAATAAACGACAGGAATGTACTACTGGTTTTGTTTTCTTTGTCATGTGTTTGTTGTGTTATAAATGGGCTACAACTGAATTTCATTGTGCATCCTTGTCCTTGCATAATGACAATAAATGAGCCTTGAATATTCTTGAAAAGTCTCTTGATGTGACAAAATAAAAGGTAGACAGTTATAAGCTGAGTGAACTCTATCCACTGAGGAAGACAGTAAGATACAGCTGAAAGTTCCAGCATGTGGGCATTGAGTTAAGATTCCAAAGTGGGCTTCTTCATAAACCTTAGTATATAAACATAATCGCAGTCTGCACATCTATAATAACAAGGACATTCAAAAGCAAATCACTGTTATCGCTCGTAGATTGAAGGTAGAATGTTGTTGGGAAGTCATCTTGTGAACATTATTGTCATATTCAGAATACCTTTAAAAATGTAGGCTGCCAGTCACATAATGTGTGGCTATCTTTGTTGCAGCTCCCTCTTTTCAGTTTTTAAAGGTGGATGATACAAGATTGGTAGCGTTTCGATTGCCTCTTGATGGCTCTCAACATGGCGAAGGTGAGCTGGTGTCTAACAGTGCAAACAGTCTAACAGTGGTTACCTGGGGGTACTTTGAGATATACAAAATACTCATTCAACATGAGTACTGCAGTACGATTCAAGTTAAAGAAAGATCCTTCTAGGATTTACATCCAGTACATTTACTTTGTCACAGTTGGCAGTAATGTGGTTAAACAACCTCCTCGTAATGTCTGCTTTCAGAATGAAAGTCCGGTGCAGAGTTAGTATTGCCAATGGGATTCAAATGGCTTCTTTACTTTTAAGACAATATTCCAATTATCTAATTATTCCTCTATTAAAAAAGGCAACACATTGGACAAAAGAGATAAAAAGCAAGATTCACTTTGATGCGTAATGTCCAAGGTCATGGAAAGATTCCTGAGCAGACTGAAGCGTACATATGAAGCCGTAACAGTTAGGTTAGAAGTTCCCTCTACACCGGAACCTGCTTTAGGTATCTAACTGAGCACATCAGGAAGAAGGTTGATGCAGAAAAGCTCTGTGGCTTTGTCATGTTGGATCTCTAAAAACACTCATCTTGGCGTTTTGCTATAGCCATTGGCTATAGTGGATAAAAAGATGGATGTTAATGGAACATTTAGTAGTCCTAAATGCACAACTTGGGACATTATTATTTTCATCATATCATACAATATAACTGCCTGCTAGTGTGATCTTTTTTAAAAGTGGACGATTAAACCTAAATGTAATATATGTTAGTTAACTTTTGCTTTCCCTTCATTTTGGGAAATATAATTTTTGGGGTATATTTCATCAATTTGAGAAAATATCTGGAATTGAGCCAGTGGCACTCAAAGCACTCAGAAAAAACAATGATGAACAGACTAACCCTTTGGCCTAGGCAGCCCCTCTGTTAGTACAACATTCTTTCTGGGGCTTCAGTTTAACATCACCTGGACTCTGCTGCCACCTGCAGTTTTCCACAACTCATCAAAAACTTCTGACTGCTCAAAATACATCAATTGGATTGTATCCGAATGACCTCCCCATACACATCTGGACTCATTCTTAATCTCGTTTTTTTTGTCATAGTGGAATTATTCACATTACGCTAGGTCTCAAATACAAAATAGTTTAAAAATTGCAGTTCTGGTTTACTGAGCCAACTAATTCAGTTTTATTAGCAACATTTGTTTTAAGAGCCAAGAAGCATCTCAACTATTCCAATGCTCTTTAGATTTAGAAGTTTAAAAAAACAAACATGTTTATATCCTGCTGCAGCCCTCTAGTGGGGGTTTAGCGTTTGGTAAATAAATGGCTGTTAGGGTTCTCTACTAGTTTGATGTCAAACTAAATTATAGAAATACATTATTTCTTCTAGAAATGTTTGGGTTTTCACCTCTGTATGTGTTTTACAATTGTATTTTGGAAAGGGGTTTGTATGTGTTTGGTCCTTAAAGCCCACCATGAAGTGATAAAGTAATAGTGACAGAATTGTTTTAAATACTTTTCAAATATTTTTGAAGGTCACTTTTGAAAAATACATTTTTTGTCGAGATCTTTTGAGGGTTTTGTTGGGCAGTTTTTCCGGTTCCGTATTTTAGGACAAAGATCCATCTTGTTGTTCTGAACACAATTTTATCAATCAATCAATCCATTTTATTAGCTGATGTTTCCTGACACCTCTGCCTGTTACTGATGAGGTTTTTGAAGTAAAACCAAAAACTTGAAAGTGTAACAATGCCGCTGTCCTTTTTTTGGAGTAACTCTATATGTTTTGAATATCAATGGGTTTCCTGGACAGCACCTTTGTCCATATGTTGTCAAATATGCTGGCAGGTTAGCATTAATGATCAGTCACAGTGATGGAATTTATTCATACACGAGTACAGAAACACCCTCTAGTCTTATCTCTCCATTACACTGAAACAATCAGACCATCATTCAGAGATTCCAGGAGTGTAGGTTGAACTGTAATGGCATTGCAATGGTGCAGATATTCACTATCTACCGAATGAATCAGCTGTGGAGTTTGTTAGCTGTAACATGACTGTTTGTTCCTACAATAAGCGAGACGTGTATGTTTATTACAACTTCCATGTTGTTTACATTCAGGAAGGAACAAGAAAAGTCAAAAGTAATAAAATAAATGTAATTTGCATAATATATGTCGATGTTTAAAAGTTTGAAGGTAATCCTCCAGTTGAAGTCAATATTTTACAACAGCATGTGTAATTCATAATCATCTCCAGTCATTCATACATAAGTTAATACAGTTTTTCTCATCAACAGATGGTTGTGCATAACTTCATAACAGTCATGGGAAGAATCACTGTGCAATGTCATAATAATACTCTCGTAGTCTCGGCTCAACAACTTTAAATCCAGGCCTTTCATCCACCCTGCAACACAGGAAAACAGCAAGTAGTTATCAAACCATGACCACTATCTGGTGTAGGAGTGTGTTGTTGGTCCAGCCATCACGGTGCGACGCCTTACTTGTATGTCCAGCACGTCCTCATGAGGTCAAACATCTCTGGTGGACAGTTCACTGGGGCATCCATACGTCTCCCACCTTCAATCATCTGCATGACATCATTTCCTTTCAATCCCTGTGTACAGTCAAACATCAGATTAGAAGGGGACGCCTGATGACATTGCTCAGTACCTCTGAAAGGAATGATGCAAAATGGTTGAGTTGGTTGTAAAAAGTATCAGTGGATTTTATTATTTATTTGCATTCCTCCTTGAGAAAACTAGTTATTATAGTGCTCATTATATTACCTTAAAGTTACAGGATTGCGACACAATAGGTTAATAACATTAGCCGGAAGCAGAGGAACATTTTACACAAAACTTCATTTAACATCACCATAAGTGAGCCACAAACTTAAACGTTATTGTCTTGAAGTGTTTTGTTCTAAATGATGCCTTTGAGAAAACAACAGCTGTAATAAAAATATTTTAAAAAATCTGCTTCTACTTCTGCAAGTTTGAACGCCTGCTGCTGTTACCCCAAATAAATAAGTGAGTGAGTGACTGGATGTGAAATAAGTGTTGTCATGGCTGAGGCGTTTCTACCTTGTATGGTTTCTGTCCATACGAGTAGGCTTCCCACATGAGCACCCCAAAGCTCCACACATCGCTTTTGGATGAAAACTTGAAGTAGTTTATACACTCAGGAGCGTACCACTTCACAGGCCACTTCCCGTGACCTTTGGCCTGGAGGAGGAGACACATACACACAACATCAGTGGCTATGAATTCATGTTATTGGTCATTTTGCAGCAATTTGCTTGGAGGATTTCAGTGTTGTTCACTAAGAGCAGCAAGTTGCAGTGCTACACAGACATTCTCAAAACATTATCAGAACAGCTATATAATGTTGAATGAAAAAAATGTTTATACTGGTCTTAGCAACTCTAAAACACTAAAAGCTGGTTCACATTAATTAAATAGAAAAAAAGAAATCATTTCATCTAGGCTATAGTTTTAGCCATATTGCCCTACTCTACAATTTCGCTGTAAAAAAAACAGACACACTGAATAAT
The DNA here is from genome assembly GCF_004355925.1 of Anarrhichthys ocellatus. Lineage (NCBI taxonomy): Eukaryota > Metazoa > Chordata > Actinopteri > Perciformes > Anarhichadidae > Anarrhichthys > Anarrhichthys ocellatus. The sequence goes on along the minus strand of NW_022280225.1, from coordinate 136,861 downwards.
AAGCCATGGAAATGCCCTGGGTGGGCTTCATGCTTGACCAACAACAAAGAAGCTGTTTCCATCACTGTGTGCTGTTACCTTGTAGTAGTTTTGCTCCTCAGCGATAGCTTTGGAGAGACCAAAGTCGCTGATCTTGGCATAGTGCTGCGTGACCAGCAGCACGTTCCTGGCAGCAAGGTCCCTGTGGACGAAGTTATGCTCTTCCAGGTACTTCATCCCCATGGACACCTGGTGGACCAGCTCAGTGAGGTTCTTTATGGTTGTTTGCCTGTAGATGATCAATCAAAGGAACTGTTATTCTAATTATTGCTTTGCTTACGTAGCCGGGCATGTGCATGTTAGCGTGCTCCTAGCTCATGACGCCCCCAGTAAACACTGCTAACTCTGTCAGCACTTGTTGCTGTAGTTTGCACTGTTAGCACCATTAGCTGTGACTCGCCAGCTCAGCCGTCGCCATGTTGAGAGCCGTTGAGAGGCTTGTGTAATTTAATTATAATTTAAATGTTTGCTTCACTGCCATCTTAAAATGAGCCCAAGGCTCATCCTAAGCAATATTATATAATTATGAGTGGAACAGTTTTTTGAGGACACAAAGAAAAAATGAAGGTGATTTCTATAGCTTTTCATAATAATGGAAGAATGAACAAAGAAAATGGAAATGCTATGTAAATCGTTGCATTGTTAAAGCTGTAACAAGCAACAATTTCATAAAAAACAATGAATGGAATGATCATCACTTATGACCTACTAAGTGTGTGGTGCTGCCTGTATCTGCAGAGACCCCGGCCCCTGCCTGTACTACTGTACAGGCAGGGTGTTCCTCAGCATCAGCTGATGCTGGGTGTTCCTCAGCATCAGCATCATCGCCCTCAGCTCAGATAATTCCACTTATTTTTACGCATGGAAGTTCTTTTTTTGATATGAATATGAAACCTGTGACTCTGTGTACACAGTTAATGTCAGCTGTGACTGATGGAAATATATATTATATTGGAAATGATATGTTAATATTTCTGAGTGAGATGTATTTTGGTGAATCTACAGAATATAGTTTCAAAGTGAGTTTTTTTTAATAGGCTGCGTATAGTCTGAATGTGTTTTTATTACTTGTGTTTAAACTGACTACATTTGTTGACGTTTGCTGAAATAAATGATGATAAGCCAAGATCTAAATAGATGTCTAACATTTAACATCCACTGTATTTTAACCTTTAAATCACCAAACCCGTGGATCAGATAGTGAGCTTACAGTCAAGTCTCTTATGTCTATTGATCTCTATATATTTTTTAAATATTAAACTATAGGTTTTATCTTCAGTTGGTCAGATTAAAGCTGAACAAATATATTTAAAAGGTAATATAGGCTACAGCCTAATTTACTAATAAAACTTCATCATCCATTAAGGAACTGAATTAAACTTAATTGTGTTCTTTTTGACATCTTCCCCTACTCAGGCTCTTTTTTAAAGATAACTGTGCACAGTTCACATGTAGCCTACATGCATTAATATCTCTTTGTTCAGTGGATTAAAATGGAGGCTCTGGCTTTTATGTACCTGTTGCCATGGTGAATTGTGGTATCAGAGCTTTATTTTCATTAAACCACACACAAGCTCGTCTCAGAGTGAACAAACTCAGAGTTGATTGAACAAACTGTGATCGGTTGTTCTGAAACCAAGAACTCACAGTTCTCCATCTCGGGATTAGTCAACTCAGAGTTCAGGGTTAGGCTCAGAGTTTACTAAACCTGCTTTCCGAGGTCCTGGGTTTGTGAGGTGTGTTTATTTGTGCTTTAGACTGTAACCGGCGTGAAACAATCAGAAACTAATAGCCTTCTCTTCATTCACTTTCTAGCTTACTCAACCACTTAACTGACCTTGCTATAAGCAAGGTCAGTTAAATATCTCGTTACAGAGAATGATCGAGATCCGGTTGGAGTTCATACTTGTTTTTCTGCAGGAACTTGTTGAGTGGTCCCAGTTCAGCCAGCTCCATGACCAGCATGAGGTTCTCTGCCTCACAGATACCAATCATCCGGACGATATAAGGATTGTCCAGCTGCTGCATAACATTGGCTTCTCGCAGCATTTCCTCATGTACTGATTGGTTGTTATCATCGTTCTTCAGGATTTTGACTGCAACTGGCTTCTCAGTCCTAATACATAGGGAGGGTTAGGGGTAGGGTTAGGATATGTAAGTAAGTAAGCCTCATTTTTTACCCAAAATAAAAAATGACCATTAACATATGATCTAGAACACAACGTGTGGTTTAGAATACAATAAGACAAGTACACAAACTGAGTCTATTAATCAAAAAGGTTGGGCAGATTGATATTTTGAAGTCTATTACATGATCCTTTGCATTGAGGAGGATTCAAGAGTGAGAAGTGAGAGGTACGATAGATGCAACAGAGAGAGGAATCAGCTCTCAAGATAACTTGAGACGCCTCTCCCACTGTCTTGGAAGCTGTCCTGCCAAACCTCAGTAGGCTGACAAAGGGGGATCGTCAACTTGATTAAGCTCAACTGCCCCATGTGTTAACTCATTTTGCACCTTTAGCACCTCCACAGCACATATGCCATGCATTGCTTTGATTTGCTGAAATTGAGTTGACCTTAGTTTAATACATTTTGTTTGTAAGTATAACCTTGGGTGGACAACCTTTGAGTCACATTCACTGAGCCAGTTTGTGACAGTACAGTATATTTCGAGTCTGTCTGGCATAGTTGTTGTTTGGATTATCTTTTATTCAAATGTTCTCTTAATAAATTAGATATATGAAGACTGTAGATTTATACACCCATCCTTTACACTGAAAGCATGTTAGATAGGCATCTGTTAAAGGCCAGTATTAAAGAATACAAGAAGCAAAACAGTTTTGATGTACATTTGAGTATTATGAACCTATAAATTATAATATTTAGCTTTCTCGAGGGGTAAACTCACAACCTCAGCTCCCCAATTCATTGTTGTTAAACTTTTCACTTGGTGGTGTAGCCTGAATACTTCATTAACTGGTCAAATATCTGTGAGATTGATGGTTTGGTTATGTACAGTAGAATATCATCTGCATTTTGTGATAGTATAATTGTGTTGTAATATTAGAACCAGTTGGGTTTTTATCGGATTGAAGCTGGTTCAATTGAAGCTTTTTATAGAGTCAATAAAAAGGGTGATAATGGACATCCTAGTTCAGATTCTTGTTTAAATCCCAGCAAAGATAAAAGGCCTTTGGATCTGTCTAATGAAGCTATGATACATGGCATTTTGAAATTGTAAGGTGTCTTTGGATAGCTGGAACTGGGATTTATTTTAGGATCTTGGGAAATGGGTTGGGGTAGTAAAATCTGCACAAGTCTGGCATTCCATAATCATGGTATCACGACACATGGGGCGATTAAATTGGAGATGTTGGATTGTTTGTATAGATGTAATTTGATTTTATGTGATTTAGCATACTTTTTCATCTTGTAGATGCCCCTCATGACTGTACCAAAGTTCCCAGAGCCCAGTTCTCCGTCCTCCAAGAAGAGCTGGTTGCGATTCACTGTAGAACTCCTCAGTTCATCTGGGTCTGCGTATGGACTCTCATATACCTCTGTGTCCATTGGCATCGCCTCTGATGGAGAAATGGCCGTGTCCCATTAGAGGAATAGTGATGGAGTGATTGACACATTAGTCTTGTACAGTATGCACACTCATATGTGAAGTGAAATTGAGACATAGATATCAGCCAATATTTGTTTTAACTTGCGACATATAACAGCCGTGCAACCATTGTTCTGCTACCATTTTTTTCCAGCTTCAAGCAGTCAACAAATGAAGAAGTAAAGAACATCTGGCTCCACATGTTGCAGCTTCCCCCCAGATCAGACGGGAGTTGATGGATGGTCTCATGCTTTACCTTTGCAGGCCAATGGCCTGTTTGGACCACTTCCCCAGAGCGCCACAGCTCATCTGCACGAAGCAGTTCACTTGTTCACAAGTAACAAATCCTCTTTTAAGATGTGTGTTACTGACTGTAAAGGATTATCACCACCTCTCACCCATCAGGGCGAGTTAGTGGTGATATCCCAGCATCACCTGTGTCAGACTCAGGTTTCAGACACACAGAGTTGAAAGCTGAAGCTGTCAGGCGTTTTCAGCACGAAGGTCAGCACCACACTTTCCAAGGCAGCCTTCCCATGTGCTGTAGGGAACGACCACTCGTTTCACACAGCAGCGGAGAAGGCTACAAGCTGGCGGCACTCAAAAATGCACTCAAGAACATACTCTAGGAGTGGATGTATTCTCTCACCAACCATGGCCCAAAACATGTTTCCCCAGTTCCACTGATTTCCGCCTTTTAACGAGCATTCAGGAAGAGAATCTAATGATCATTGTGGTGTCATGGTTCCCGACTATGCATGGCGCAGAGATGCACTGTCTCGGCTAGAAGGGGCGATCCTCCACTTCCCGGAGATAGGCCAACAGCTGTGGGCTTGGACGCTGAATGGGAGTGCTTGGAAAGGTTAGGGCTGCCCACTGCAGTGGTGCATACAATCCAGGGTGAAGAAGCTCCTTCTACCACAGTGTGTTAAATGGGTAGATAGTCGGCTTTTCAGCGCTGGTGTGTGGAGAGAGTGTCCACAAGAGCTTCATTCTAATCCATGGCCTCCTCAGAGGAATGACAGTGGTAAACATCTGCGCAGAGGCATCCTGGACTTTTTCGTGACTTTTCATCCATTTCTATCTGCAGGATGTATCCGAGTCTTCCCTAATGTATTGAGTGTTAAATATGCTGGACGGCAGATTAAGAGTTGCCTGATTGTATCTGTACATTTCTACAAAAATCCAAGTAACAGCAGGCAGACACTCAAAAGAGTGTGCAGGGAAGCTAGTACTAATATATACTGTATTAGCAAGTTAGCAATTGCAACTGAACGACAGCATATAACTTTCTGATGAATACAAGGTGTGCTTTAAGTGTATACTTTACCTTTGCTGCCTGCTTGATTATTGGGCACGCTGGTTTCATAAGGGTTGAGATTATCTGAGATGTTGGATCGAGATCCCCGGTTCTGTTATCAGTTTATCAGGAGAGACAATGTTTGAGAGAACACACATAGTGAAAACACATAAAGCATATATATACATGGTGCACTGCTGAAATGTAATGTGCAACGAGTGAATTAAGCAGGGTGCCACACTTTATATGGAATTTGTATTAAAGTGATATTGAAAGTTTAGGTTCAATAAAGAGGGATTCTTAAAAACATTAGAATTTGATGTTAAATTCAGAATCCATTCATTCATGACTAAAGTGGAGAAAAAGTTTCTTTCTGAATCAAAGTATGTGTAAAAAGTCTACACATTGAATATGTTTTCATTCATCAGCAGTCTGTCACCAGTCAGTATCACTGTAATGCATTGTGTTTATAAAATGGGGCATTGTATGATTGTCCATACAAAAGGGTTTATGGAAGAGAACAAATGCATGGGATTAACACCTGCATTCATATGCATTCAAAGAAGGGGTGTGGATGTTAAGTAACAGATTTACTGTCCAAATGTTCCCTGGGACCACATTATACAGCTTGATGTCAATGATCTGTTCACATTGAAACATACAGTAGGTCCCACACCCCTGCTTTAACAAATATGTGAACATACAAAAATTCTTTGTTGGATGTCAACATGCTTTGGTATCTTTTGAATATCTAGCATCAGTGACTAGGTTGTAAACAATATTAAAAGATGAATCTATTGTTCTACAATTGTATTTATAAAAGTTAGAAATCCTAAACTCAAAAAACAAAGCAAGGCATCAAAAGTGTCAAACAGAATTTATGTCAGGGGCCCCTCCTTTCAATTCCACATTTCAAGAACCCAATAGATCATAAAAGGCTGACAAGGCTGTTCAAGATCCATAAAATAAAGATTTTCCCAACAAACTAAACTAAAGCTTGTGAACAGTGGATATTGGGGTCAAGGATTCTTAAAAGGATGCAGCCGCTGTGTCTCCTAAATTTGGTCAAAAGAACGTGTGGAGGAGCCTTTGGAATAAAACAGACATGTGGACCCATTATGCCATGTCTGGTCTTGACGTGCTCATATTGAAGGAGGGACTGTTAAGTAGGAAACAACACAAGGCTGACTGTGGTTCAGATTGTAATTCAGTGAATGACCTCTGGATGGTGTTAGATTGTAATCATAAGTAGGCCAACTATTTGGAGAGCAAACGAACTCCAGCTCAAGTTTTAAAACTATCTGCTCTGATCTGTCAGAGGGATGGAGAGGGGACGCAATAAAGAAAAGCCCAAGGAGCGCAAGGACAATGTGATGTGTAAGTTAGCAAGTAGCAACCCACACTGAAGCAAAATCACACACGGGGAAGGGTTAAGGGGGTTGCTGTGACCAATAGGTTTATGAGGAGTATTAGTGCACCTTTTTTATGCCAGGTATGAGTTTGGAGAGAATTCCACCTGCCGCACTTTGCTAAAAAACAAAATGTCAGAAGGTTATCAGAGGGCGACCTGGTAATGTTGTGGTCATGCATGTGATCATTACAGTAGAAACAGATTCAGGAGAAAGGTTAGCTCCAAACACGGATGTGTCAACGCTATGTCTCTGCTTACTGACTCATTCAATTGCAAACTACAAGAAGTAGAGAGACACTGGTCATACAGTATATGCAACATTCCCACATTCATTTTACTCTACGGTGTTCATGTGAGGGGGAAGACAAAAATAAAAGAGTTGGTTCACCCAAATTTTGAAAAACTACCCTTCTAGTGGTGTCTATCCATGTAGACAGGTTTGGTTCAGGTTTGAGAAGTGTCTTTCTTTGAGATTAAGTAGAGGTGAATGGGTGATGAATTCAACAGCAGCATCTCTTTCCTCAAATAGTGTATCCAACCCCTGTGCAATATGCAACCTCTTTATTGCTTTTTATATTTTGTTATTATATTTATTGTATTCTTTTTTTATATCTTTTTATATTCACTATTTATGTAATGACTTGTATTTTATTTGTGGGAATTACTGCCACCTCTTGTTAACGTAAAGTGTTATGGTTATTCGCCAGTGTACTATATGTGTGGCACATGTGACAGGAAGTAACGTATTCCTTTTCCTGGTTTTGTCACAACATGGCTCTGTTGTACTGGAGTGATTGTGCAATAGAATCTTTATCCATCCTGCATTTTCTGGCCCTCTGAGTGGCAATGCCATTTCACTTTTCTGCTCCGACTCAATGTCGACTCTGTGTCTTGTATTGGGCTTTGCAGTCAGCTAAACACTTCTTCATATTAAAACCTGTCCATATACAACACGCTGGTCTGTTCCTTGGAGGAAAAGTATGACGAAGAGTTTAGCTGACTGCAAAGCCCAATACAAGACACAGAGTCGACATTGAGTCGGAGCACAACAATTTATTTTCTTTCTTTTATGAACCCTCCCCGCAAAAGCTTTTCACACGATATACTTGTATAACCAGAGTGACAATAAACATCATGAATCTTGATGCTTTTACACTGTAGCCTAAATACGAGTAGCCCATAATTGCTAAAATTAGACCAAATTAAAACACCAAATTATCCGAACTTTAGTTCGTTAAGTTTAGTTAGTTATTGATGATCATCACTGTGTTAAACTGGGCCGGAGCTGTCTATGGCACACGCTCTTAGGCCGCTGTCGCCAGCTCAGGGGGGTCTCGTGGTCAGCCCTGAGTGACACAAGTTACAGTGGCACAGCGAACATATTTTTAAAATCAGAATTCATGAATAATCTGGAAAGTTTATGAAAATGTTTCAATATTTAAGAGATGTAGGCTACTTTGCATGTCAATAAGGTGCCAGAGTGCATAAAAAGCATCAAAATAGAGCTTGTTTTGAAAATTCGTGACCATGTACACAAATCAATAGATTTAATAAAAATTTTTTCAAGGAACGTTCATTTTGTGTTGATTTTGGTGATCCCTGTGGAAGAAAGTTGTAGTGTTTTTAAGCATCAGACTCCCTTTAGACAAACTCTCATTTTACCGCAGCAGGTGGCATCGATGACAAGCATTAAGAATACCTATATAGAAATAGACAGTATTCTCGCTGATGGTCTTGTTTACTCATGAAGGTCAAATAGAGGCATCAATATTTTTTGATTATTAATTTGAGACTGTTTTATAACCAGTTAAAAGTTCCTCCCAGTAACTTAAATAACTCCCTTCTCCAGCTTTAGCCTGTTTCGCTTTTGAACAACGTAGTGTGATCTTAAACGTGTGTTAAAATGTCAACTATTTTTAAACATTATGTCCTGTTATTTAATGTACACAAATGATTAAATCAAAAGTAGCCTATGAGTATTTTAAAAAGGTCAAATTAAGTCCTCAAAAGAGTCCTCTGTGTGTACCACTTGTGAATTTGTGCTCACATATTAGTATGTGATGTTTGGGTTAAAGTAGTGATCTCTGAAAACATGTAGCCTACAAACAAAACCAAAACTATCTGCAGGAACAAATACCACCAGAGGGAAGTGAGAAAGTTATTTTTGTGATTTGGTGAACCGACTCTTTAAATATTAGCCGTCCACATACAAAGAGTGTGAACAGACATGTTTCAATCAAACTATGAAATTCTTATTCATTATTCATTATCTATATTTATGTCAATGTCCCTTAGGTGAGACACATAAAGGAGTGGATAACCTCACTTCCTGTTTTTTAGACATACTGTAGACACGGAACCATGAGAATATGCAAATGCTTTACTGACATCACACACACAACTTACAATGGCAGACGTTAATCCAGGATGGTCCCGTGGGAGTAGTGGCCGTCCTATCATCCCTAGGAACACAGCACGTCTCAAATGTGAATTGAATATATTCCTACACTTTGAGTTGTCAGATATTAATTCATATGCAGCACCATTCTGTTTGTATGACAGTCTTACTGTAGATACGTTTAATTAGTGTTAGAGAGTTTTTACCAATTTCTCCGTCGGGTCTTGGACAGGGCTCTGTTAGCACTCGCAGCAGACCGTCTGGTTTGTATGAGTAGTGCTCCACCAGCTGTGGCAAAGAGAGAGACGTTTATGTATCAGACACTCGTCACAATACACAATCTCAACCTCACCGCTAGATGCCACTAAATCCTACACACTGAACCTTTAAGAACAGATCTGGTGTCAGGACATAGTCAGCCTAGCTTAGCATGAAGAATGTAGGGGGAAACAGCGTGCTTAGCTCTGTCCAAAGTTCAAATACACCTGCTAACACCTCCAAAACTTTTTTTGTTGAAAAATTATAATTTATGGTTTTAGGGGGGAGTCTAGCATGCTGAAACTAGCTCTAGACAAAAACAGGGTGCAGTGACTATGTGCAGCTCCCTGAGGCCTTGTCATCACTGTGAGGTAACCAGGTTTGGAACCATTCCTGTACAGAGACCAACACGTAACTAACAACCTGTCCTATGGTTGCTATAGATGCTGCACAGAAGTGCTAGATGGATAGATACACTGTTGTTTGTCAAGAAATGAGGAACTGTTCTTTTAAGGAGGGGTTTCCATTCTACAATTACACACAACTTTCATGTAGTGTTTTTCAAAGTTGAAGATAATGAAATGAAATAATGGAGTTGGTATTTCTCTACCAGATATACTGCATATTCCATGCAATGTGGAGAAAGCATGAACTATAACAAAACTGTAACAACCATGAAATACATCATTTTATTTCTGAAAGAACACTGAGCAACACTTCAGACAGCTGCTGGGAAACCCTAAACCTGAGAGTCATTGTTAAATACCCACATGAATATGACCAGAAATATAAAAAACATTTGTTTACCTGCCACAGGGTGTCAAACTTCTTGCCATCTGGGATTGAGAGCTTGCCAGTCCTGTCCCTGTCAATGCGATAATGCATGACTTGTCGTTCATGGAGCAAACACAGGGCATAGGATCCATTCGAATCTCTCTGTCGGATCCTGCACTCACAAGAAGAAGAAAATCAATTAGTAGGTGTGAAGGTCCTTCTCTGGAGGGAACATAGTACAAGTATCATTTCCTTCATAGATGTGAATGATGTTTTGTGAGGTGCCAAAGGTGCCATTTGTGTGTGCAAGTCCAGTTCACATGACCATACTCAGAAATGCAAACAATGAGTGAGAGATCTGCGTTTCTTCTGAACAGTATATTTAATCCAACCTGGAGTCCTTCCATAAACTCTATATAATACAACCCATAACACAGTATGTTGTGTCATTAGTACACAGAGACTCTGGGTTGTAATCCAGTACAGTTATACCAAGCGCCCAGGAAGAGCACCGGGCTTTGAAGCAAACTTTACATAGTGGCCAAATAGAGGAATTACAGTTTTCAGGACCATCATTGGGCCCAAAAAGGCTTTTTCCCACAGCCTTCCATTGGGAAAGAGACATCTGTATCAGTGGTTTCCCAGTAGCAATAGGCCTACTTTAAAAGCCCTTTTTCAAATCAGTAGGTCCTAAAAGTAGTAAAATGCACTAATAGCCGAATCCACAGTTATTTGCCTTCCTCCGTTCATGTGAATGAGCCCGATACCGAGGCTGGACTGAGGGAAGGAAGACGGGTTAAAGAAAGCGCTAGCATGCTTGCTCTATGGGCCCATGGATGTGGAAGAGTGACGCAAGATCAGAGTCATTTCATCAGAATTTTTCACTCGAAAGTCAAACTTTTTTCGCTTCATGCGCCTCTGAGCAAATTTAAAGGAATGAACAGGGGCGCGTATCCAGTTCTCTTTATACATCTACGAATTATACACACATCACCATGAGTGCAAGGTTTTTAAAGATCCCTGTCAAGAGGGATGCTCAACACCAACACACAAGTTCCAATGAACCATTGCAACAGATTCAGGTTTCAACACTCTTACGCCATCCACTGAGCGTTAAATGGTGGTTTTGCCATGACACAAAAACTCACTTGTGGCACAATAAATGAAAGCACTAACTCATGTAGCATTTCTACTGATCAGATATGCTAAACCACAAGCACATTGGGCCTCATGCAAGAACCACTTGTAGCAGATGTGTTCTTCAGTGGCTTATATGCTTGATTTAGGAGTACTTGCCGCATACACCACATTTCTCATATTTTGAATTTTGTCATAGGTATGAACAGAATATATGAGAATATATATATATCGTTGGAGTCATGTGCCATTAGTCTGCTGTTATCAAAAATTACATTTTCACTAAAGGGATTGTATATTTCATTACTTTGAAGACATTTTGCATAACAAAATCCAACAAAAATTTGTCTTTTTAAAATGTTTTTATATATTATTAAATGTATTATTATATAAACTGAAACCCCTGTTTAAACTGTCCCTGGCAAAAAAATGCCTCAGTAATATACAGTGAAAATGTATTATAAAAGGACAAAACTCATTCTTCACAACAATTCCATCAGTACAAAGATGAAGAATAAACCGTACAGGAAATGCATTGAGGTTACAAAAAAAGCTTGACATGCGGAGTCTGTCAGGGAGAAATGACAAGACTATTTATATCTCCTCTTTTTTGTGACTTTACTACCTCTGTACTGCTTATCAATGTTCATGGCTTGAGCCTTTTTGTGATGGATGCATCCAAATGTTAACCTTTGAATGACAGCTTTCAATAATTCTCATATTGTTATGAATTACTCTCATTTGCTCATAGCATGTTGACATGTTTGGCCACAACCTGCTGCAAGAGCAGTTGGTAAACTTAAAATAAAATATATGTATCTTAACACCAAGCTGAAAAAAACTCCTATTTATTTCTATGTCACACAATGAAAAAAAACTTGTAAACTTGTAAAACTAGTATTTTCTCATGTATTATCTATCTCTATTTTTGCATATATTGCTAATTGTTTGACATCAACCATTTCTAAATGTGCAAAATGCAAATTTTCAACAGCTTTACCAAGACGGAAATTATTAAGTAGGCATGACTTTACAGAAGAAATGGGATTCATATTAAAAGCTAGAAAACTCTCCTTTAACTTGTTTTTGTATTTATTCATTTTTGTTGTTAGTTTTGGGTCATCACTGGAGGATTAAAGATGTTTCTAAACAACCATTTCAAGCTTGTAACAGCTTTAATTTAACAGCTACATCTTTGTGTTTTGTTATTTTATATTCACTGTACTTTTCAATTACCAAGTTCAATTTTTGCCTCGTTTGTTTTACTAATGCATCCCTCTTATCCAATTTGTTACTGTTGTTTATATACAGTATATAGTTTTAGCTCCTGTAATGCACCTTGAAACCTTGTTTTGAAACAAAGGTTAATGATATTATTCTTTTTTACTTTTTGATATTTGCCACCAGGTCATGTTTAAATAGTATTTAACCCCACCTGGTAACAAATAGTACACCAGCTGCACCTTGATGGTTGATAAATGGGTGTAAGTATGTTCAAACATTAGGATCTGAAGAAGAACTGACAGAAAAGTAATGAAAAAGAGCACAGTTTCACACACGAAACAGGAACTTAAATAGATGGCCTGTGTGCCATTATTTATAACTACGCTTGTCTCTTTTTTTAATCTAAATTATAATCTAAAATGAGAGAAAATATAAAAATATTATAAATAAATTGAAATGTAGCTGTACAATTATATTGGTGCTTTTGTTAGCTGTTGTTGGCTACTCTTGGAAGCCAGAACCAAAACCTTGCAAGTAACTCCAGAATATTCTAACCGTGGGTATGGTATTTGGATCATTCTCGTTCAAATGTATTTAAAGCTATAATCAGAATGTGAGGCTGTGTTTCATTGGAAACACATCGTTTCTTTCTATGCTTAGAAAAGGGACAGAACAGTCACATTTCGCCCTACTGTCATTCTTCCTCTTGTTTGGCTACTTCAGGAAGTCCTTTGCAAACTGCCAAAGCGGAAACCACAGTGTGTGTGTGTGTGTGTGTGTGTGTGTGTGTGTATCTTCTGTGTTTCTTCAGTCGAGACCACTCTCAACAGAAGTTTCAGCTGCCAGATACTCTACACCTGCTTTGTTCAAATAGCAAAGCAAAAGACACGTTTTGAACATCTAACACTACTGTGTTGAATGTGATAGAATGTTAAGCAATTGTTGTAGTTGTTAATTTAAGATGTTGGATTTTGCAGCATTTACTTTCATTTCAACACTAAGACTGTTACAAAGCAGAACTATATAACAGCACTGGTACACTGCACTGGTAATGTTGTATCTCTATAGTGTCTCCATCGGACTTCAGTGAGTCACTAAAGTAAATCATTATAGCAATAATGATAATAATGATCTGTCCTAGACAGAATATTGCAGCCCTCAGCAAACAGTACAAATTACTTTTTCCTTGGTGCTTTTTAAGATGTTTCCTATAGACACATTTTGTCACATTTCTCAGATGCTTCTGTGAAAAAACATCAGAACTTGAGCTGAAACAGTCAAGACAAACAATAAAATCCACCAATAAGAATTAATTCAAGAGAAGCTAATTTTAAACTAAAAGCAGCTGTTTGGCTCACTATTGTGTGGAACCGTCACTGACTCTACATCAGTGTAAATTTGACAACATGTATTGTAAAAAAAAACATGGAACAATTTAAGCTTGGTCTATTGTGACAAAACATAACATAAATTGTATCTATTGCTGTGGGTTCTGCCTATCTTTCCACTGTTCTCTCGCTGTGCTTTTTTTATAGGCATATACCAGGTCAATTTGAAAGAAATTAATAACAACAATATCAGCGCTAGTCTTCCATTGTTGTCTATCTACCAAGCACTAACTAAAATTGCCTAGAGTATCAATTCAGAAAGAAGCTTGTATCAAAGCCTCACATGGTTCTGAGGTTTGGAGAAGTCCCAGGCTACAGGTTAAGTACCTGCAGGGGAAAAGCTCTGTGTGATTCCATAGAGCCGGGCCATAAAATGAATACATTCCTGATCCTTAACTGAATTAAGCAGATAGGCTCTTGCCAATGGGTTGGTGGATGCGTTTTACAAACACAGGATATTTACTCAGGGGACCAGCGTTCATTTCCCGGGACAAACCAAAAGTTGAGTTTAACTGACAATGTTATGTCACAGGACCCTACGCCATTGAGTCACATGACATTACGTCCGTAGTTAAGGGTTATGTTACAACCATATTTATTTTAAGCTAAACCATGATGTTTTTTTACCCCAACTAAGTGGCTTTGTTGCTTAAACCAAACTGTCATTTGACGTTGAACTCATGATACAACGTTAGACATGACCGCTGCACAATGTTAACTACACGTTGGTTTGGGAGATGGATGTATTTTGTTTTATTCGGCCCTGACCAGTTAGTAATGGGAGAAATATCCCTCCTGCCGATGTCTTTTTCAGTCGACATGGAAGTTGTGGTAACAGTTGCTAGGAGCAGTTAATGAACATCTTTCAGAACAATATAATAAACTGGTTTCTGTTCAGTTACTCCCTATACAGCTGTACAAAGACACTTAACAAAAAATACTTACAGGAATTTTCCATTTGTACGGGAGCCATTTTGAAGCCTGGGCTCAGAGTCTTCTCGTGTTATTGATCCATGGAACCAGGGCATTTTTTCGTGTGCAGTGGTGGAAATGAGCTTCTCCAGCTGAGGCCTCTGGCTGATGATGGCCTGCTCCAGAGCTGCTCCCTGCACACACACACGAGTTATGAGCAAGCGCTTATAATAAAATAATATGCAGGCCAAGCTTTTTCTGATGTGTTCTCAACAGTACTATTATAGTACCCTCTTCAAATGTTTTCATCTTTACTTATGTTTACCAAATTGAAGTTGTCAGTAAACATATTCAGGGCTGATTCGGCTCTGATCTGCTTCCTAGGGACAACACGTGTTGGTTAAAAAAACAAGCCTTCAGAGATAATCTAAATCTTGATGTGTTACCTTTGTCATTTTTAACCTTGGAAATGGCAGTTTGATGGGAAAAAAAGTATCACCAGGTCCACTTGGTTAACTTTATTTCAAACCAAGTCAAAAGTTGTAAATTAAATTGTTTCATGGTCAGCTTTTTTTTAGAATTTCGTGAAATTTTGTACGGAAAAGTTTCATCACAACGATCGCGATATTAGCATTGTATTCACCAAAGTAATTCGTGTTTTATTTCTTACACTGCTTTTTAGTGTTTTAATGACTGTTTTTAATGTTTCAATCAATGTTCTTAATTGTTTTTAAATCTCCTTTTATTTTGCCTTATGTTTTGATGTTTTTAATGGTTTTATGTGAAGCACTTTGAATTGCCTTGTTAAAATGTGCTATACAAATAAACTTGCCTTGCCTTGCCCAAATTGTTGTACATATTCTAAATCAGAGCTTCGAAACCAGGGGTCCGGGGAGCCCAGGCATCCTTGAGAGAGTTCCAGGGGGTCCCCAGGAATGTGGGAAATAGTTTATCTTCATTATTTAATTCATTTAGAAGTGAGCCCAATGTGAGTAAGAGTCATAAGAGTGTCCTTGGTAATCTCCTCAACTGTAGTTGAGCACATATTAGTTTGTTGCACTTATTGTATTCGTATTAGTTTGTTTCTGCACTGTACTTTTGCTCTGGTTTATGCTCTTAAATGCTTGTTTAAAAAAGGAGATGCACTTGTGACTTCTGGTGACTAGTAGTTGACTATTATACCTCCATTATGTTGAATACACTTATTGTAAGTCGCTTTGGATAAAAGCGTCTGCTAAATGACTGTAATGTAATGTAGTTGACAACTAGTATTCTGGTCTTATTTTCAAATATTTTCAGATGGAGGTCCCTGAAGCGAGTAATTATCAAATGGGGGTCTGTAACCTAATGTGTATCAATTGAGGGGTCCTTGACATGAAAAAGATGGACAACCACTGTTCTAAATGACCTTCCAGCCTTACAAGATAGAGTTGAAACTAACCTGCAGATTCCATGTCTGCTTTACATACTCCCGGATCAGTTTTTCCTTTAGGTCCTCAAACGGCCCAATCTTTGGCTGCATGTTCTTGGGCCTGTTGCGGGGCTTCTTTAGCAGACACACAAGGCCATCCATCTCCTGCGAGTGGTAGTCAATCACATCCACGGGGGTCTTGTGGCTCTTCCCACCAGCAATAGCATATGTTTCATTGGGTTCTCTTTCAATGGTGTAGTGGTAGCAGCGGCCTGAATACAACACAGACAGTGCAAAGCCTCCAAGATAGTTTCGGCTTTGTCTTAGCAGGTATATGCCGTTACCCATGCTGGCCTGCTGCAGGTATTCCTCTGCCTCCTCCCTGGTAATGTTGCCATAGAAGAATGGCAATGCGTTCACCGTGTCAGCCATGGTGTCTTCTGGATGGTGGCTCCCTTAAGGAAGTCCTCTTGCAAAGGATCAATTAACCCTAAAAGCAAAAGTCAAGATTAATTTACTCTGGAATCAGAAATCGCTAATGTGAAAAATCGTACAGTATATTTACAGAGTGAGCAGAGTACACTATTTCTGCATGAGGGATGTTTAACTTGTACAATGAAAATGGAGATTAGGTTCAAAGAGGAACATGATGACACTCACATTGGCCAGACCAACTGATCATCAGAGGATCACCCTCAAATGAGCCTACAGATAAGAAGTGGACTTAGTCACCGTCACGTCACCCATTGGTTTGTGGATTACTGTTTTGAAGCCATTAGTGTGGCATTTCAGCTGTCGCCATTTTCTTTTCTTTTTTTGATTTCTTTTTTTCTTGAGCCAGAAGTGACAAGAGCGGGTGAAGCTAAGTACAACCGAACACTGAACAAGACATGTTAGGCGACCAAAATGTTACAATTAACTTTAATGAACTGAAAACACTGTGAAAGGTTGAAGTTCCAAAACAAAAACACGGACAACTACCAGACTTGAAGGAACCAAGGAACGAGGTAGCCACGATCTAAAGCATACACGCCCTGAAGCATACCCTGCTTTCTCTAAATAGACCATATTTATGTTACAGCTAATTTGGTCAGAAATTCTTCCCTAACATCAGATTAAGATTCTTTTATTTGCATCAAATCAAAATGTTGTGTGCTTCTATTCATGTTCCCGGTGTGTTTTGTGTTCTGTGGTATAAGGCTCTGAATAATGACCAGGTATTAGTAGTTAGAAGGCTTCATCCTTTGGGGAACATGGACGTTTGTCCAACATTTTATGGAATTCCATACAGTAGTTGTTGAGATATTTCAGCATGAAGCAAAGTGGTGGACCAACAGACTGACACTGCCATCCATGAAGTCATGTCACAAGGCTGGCTAAAAAAATTCAAGACTACAGACCATGGATGACAATACCAAATTTCAAGGCAATGTGGCCAGTAGATGATCAGATATTCTGGTTTATTACCAAACATTGGACAGACCAACCAATCAAAAGACTGACCAACATCTGACCACTAATATACTATACTAGCAGGGCAAAACTGTTGAGCAATACAGAAGACCTTGATGCCAGAGACTGTTTCAGGCTTGTCCACTATGGCAAGTTGGCTAAAGTTTGGGATCAGTCTGAGCTGAAGGATCTTTTCTGACAGAAAACATACAATATTTAAAACATACAAGAAACCAAACAGCAGTCTGAATATATACAGTGCCCTCCAGAATTATTGGCACCCTTTAGTAAAAATGAGCAAAACAGGCTGTGAAAAAATGTCTTTATTGTTTATCCTCATGATCTTTCATTCAAAATATTCACAAAAATCTATCCTTTAACTGAAGTAACATAATTGAAAGAAACATTAAATTCTTATCCTGAAAGAAATAGTTTTCTCAAAAATATATGTGCCACAATTATTGGCACCCGTTCATTTAATATTTTGTGCAGCCTCCCTTTGCCAAGATAACAGCTCTGAGTCTTCTCCTACTGTATAATGCGTGATGAGGTTGGTGAACACATGGCACTGGATCTGAGACCATTCCTCCATGCAGAATCTCTCCAGATCCTTCAAATTCCGAGGTCGACGCTTGTGGACTCTCCTCTTCAGCTCATCCCACAGATCTTCTATGGGATTTAGGTCGGGGGACTGTGATGGCCATGGCAAAACCTTTATTCTGTGGTCGGTGAACCATTTTTGTGTCGATTTTGAGGTGTGCTTCGGATCATTGTCCTACTGGAAGGTCCAACCACGGCCCATTTTAAGCTTCCTGGCAGAGGCTGCTAGGTTTTCATTTAATATCTGCTGGTATTTGATGGAGTCCATGATACCATGTAATAACCAACATCTGTCATTCTAAACTCACGAGGAAAAAATGTGCAGGTAAATAACAAGATGTCCAGGGCCTTTGGAAGAAAAACAGCCCCACAACATCAAAGATCCGCCACCATACTTCACAGTGGGTATGAGGTGCTTCTCTGTATGGCTATCTTTCTGTCTACGCCAAACCCACCTTTGATGTTTGTTGCCAAAAAGCTCGATTTTGGTCTCATCTGACCATATAACCCGGTCCCATTGAAAGTCCCAGTGACGTTTGGCAAACTGTAGGCGCTTTAGTTTGTTGTTGATTGACAGCAGAGGCTTTTTTCTGGCAACCCTCCCAAACAACTTGTGGTGATGTAGGTGGCGTCTGATGGTAGTTTTGGAGACTTTCTGACCCCAAGACTCAACTAACCTCTGCAGTTCTCCAGCTGTGATCCTTGGAGATTCTTTTGCCAGTCGAACCATCCTCGTCACGGTGCGTGGGGTCAATGTACACACACGTCCTCTTCCAGGCTGATTCTTAACATCTCCCGTCACTTTAAACTTCTTAATTATTGCCCTGGTAGTGGAAATGGGTATTTTCAACTGTTTAGAGATTTTCTTATATCCTTTTCCTGATTTGTGCAGCTCAACAACTTTTCGTCGCACATCGTCACTGTGTTCTCGGGTCTTTCCCATAGTGATGAATGACTAAGGGAATTTGGCCTGTGTCACCTCATATTTATACCCCAGTGAAGTAGGAAGTCATGGTTGACCACTTAAGAGTTCCTAATCAAACAGGTGAACTTAAAAATGTAAAATATGACTGGAATTATACTTCAGTTAGATTTTAATCATGAGTTTTTCTAGGGGTGCCAATAATTGTGGCACTCATGTTTTGGAGAAAAAAAATTTTTTTCTTTGAATAATTTTACTTCAATGAAAAGGTAAGATTTTTGTGAATATTTTGAGTGAAAGACCAGGAGGATAAACAGCAAAGAATTTTTTTCACAGCCTGTTTTGCTCAAATTCACTAAGGGTGCCAATAATTCTGGAGGGCACTGTAGCATGCCATATCAGCTGGTCGGACATTTGCTGCATTGTAGAATTACTGCTCAAGATGTAGTTTACATTGTTTATCCATTGATAATATAAAATAATGTTGATTAGTTGAGCTTTAAGTCTGTTGGATAAACTCAGCTGGTGTCAGGGGCCAGTTAATATTGCTAGATTGTTGTCACAAGAACTTAACATTAGAAGTTTATTATTATTATTATTATTATTATTATTATACTTTTATTAATTAATTATTTTTTTTAGCCAGGTTAACTGAGCACAGCTGCTCTCATACAGGAGCTCCCTTCTCTACACCCGCATATATTACAATTAGTTATAGTATCAATTACAGTATATTTCAACAATGAGGTAAATTGCACATTGTAAAAGTGAAAATATGTTACAAATATATTACAATTAAACTATTTTGTTGTTGTTGATGTGATTCGTGATGTTTTAAATCATGTTTTCAAAATGTATTTTCCAATACAAAAGTTGACCTCAATGTTGTACTAATTTTTGCCCAATTTTTTTCAGAGGCCCATTTGTTTTAAAGAGCATTTTCTTTGGGACCCCGTGTGGCTGCCATTTGCGTGAAAATTATGGAAAGTTTAAAAAATAATTGTTTGTTTTTGTGCTTTACCCCTAAAATTCTTGATTTATATATAATTCTTTCTCCACATTTTATCAACCTTGACAGCACATATTTCTCACTCCAGATGGGGGAGCTGTGAACAGTATAGTTAACTGTTAATAAGTGTATAATAAAGGATGTATTAACCCTAACAAAAAAGCTTAGCAAAGGATTAAAAATGCCATAGTAGATAACTAAGTTAAACTCTATAAATCAGTTTATAATGCTATTATAAACAATTATAAGAAACTCAGAAGGCTTTTATAAACGTTACAATCCAGTAAAAACTGTTAACAAGTTTGTTATATGTACCTATGAATGTTATGATGCTATTATTTACATTTTCAGTCTTACTAACGCATAATAATGTTAATAAGTGTCTTATTAGGACTTATAAGTACCCTATTAGCTAACGCAAATTACAACTACCTTAATATAAAGCATTCCATACTATACATACTGTACCTTACTATATCATATTACAATAGAAATGTTATGTTATACTACTATTATTCTTATTATTACTTTGCACTTATTACGAATATCTTATTTTATATCCCATACTCTACTATGCTGTACTATATCATACTATATTATTTAATTCAATATATTTTGTAGAGCCTTTAAATCAGGACCCATGGCAAACATTGGATCGTTCTATTCTATTTCATAAATTACAGTTAGGTAGCTTAATTCATTGTTTCCCAACCTACCTCTAAACGGTCAAAACAGAAATCTGGCGGGTTGTGAGATGAATAATGTGGTTGGCAAGAAGCAAAGACAAAGTTGTTCTAAACACATCAATATATATTTTGTGAAATATTGCATACCTTTTTTCCTTTTGGTTTCAAACAGTTATTTAAAATAAACCAACTGCTTGGAACTCATAGACATCTCAAATGTAGACACTACTTTTGTGTAAGGGTATAAACCCCTGATTCCCTCTTTAATGTATTTTATAAGCTTCTGATGTGTTTTTATTGTTAGATTTTAATCTGCAAAGTAACGACAGCTATTCAAAAATGTAGTGGAGATAAAGGTACAATATTTCTGTCTGAAGTGAAGTGACATAGTAAGTAGCAGAAAAGGAAATACTAAAGTAAAGTACCTAAAATTGGTCTTAAGTACAGTACTCTATTACTTTCCACCACAGCTAAAGACCTGGACAAACTGTATTTTTTAGAGTCCCCATCCAGCATGTTACAAGTCCTTTCCTGAGTCCCATATCAATTTCATTTGAAGGAAAACTCAGTGGGGTAATTCTTGAAACAAGGAACCGTGAAGTCCAAAAAGTCTATCTTAAGGAAACACAAATACTGCACTTACTGTATACGATGTGGGGAAGTAGTTCCAGAATGTCGATCCTTCTCTTGTACGGTTCTTTCAGTCCTTTAGTATATCAACTGCCAGCAGTCAGAGCAACATGTCAATAGATCATCTTAAATTCAGCCAGCTCCTGACGAACAAAACAACATGCTGTCAATACCACATGAAAACAGTCACAGTTTATCCTGGTTGTATTTTCCAGCTGGACCACATTGACAGTCAGTCTGTGTGCTTATACATAGTGAGGTGGTGGAGCGCTGATGCTTCCTCATTTCAACGACTTCCTTGACAATTTATTTCTTTAACTTCCTTTTTATTATCTGAACACTGACCAACACTTTTGCTGCACTCAGGAAATGAACTGACGACGCAAATAACTTAAAGATCATTTACATGTGTTTTCTATTTTTATGACCTTGGCAACAGTACTGTAGTTTAACAAAAAGTAACTCCATCTGCTAAGGAAGACTGTGAGATGCAGTTGAAAGCTTAAAAAAAAAAGAAGCGGTATAGGCCTTGAGTTGTTTTTTGTGTGTCTCAAGCTCTGGCCTGTAAAATACCATATTATTAAATGGAACTTTTTTATTAACTATAGTTCATTATAATTAATAGATTTTCATTGTTCAATGTCTTTGTAGTTTCTTCTGTTTAATTATGTTATGTCTAGTTTTGGGGTCAGAAATTGTAATACCGCAATGATTCATTTGGACTGCAATTGTACAGCGCCTCTCTACCTTACCGGACAACACCTTCTCATTCACACACACATTCATACACTGATAGTGACAGAGCTGGTATGTCCATCTGAATCATCCTGGGGTTCATTGTCTAGCACAGGGACACTTCAGCATGCGGTCAGGGGGAGCCAGGGATAGAACTAGAAGCCCTGTGATTAAAGGACACCCGCTCCATCTCCTGAGCCACAGCCTCCATGTATTCACTTGCTATTTTCATTCCTAAATCATGATTACGTTTGTCTGTTTTGTACTACATCATGTAATGATGAATGAAAAAATAAAGTAAAAATACTGGAGTGACATTCAAGTAACCTCAAAGTTGTGCTTGTTTCCTGGCAGAGGTGCAGATCTGTCAGCTTGAGCAGACACACAGGGAAATGATGCGATGAATGATGAAATTATGCATTGTTTGGCTGCTGCTCATCTGCTGTTGACTAAGCAGGCTATACAAAAGCCTTACTTTGACTTCATTTGTATTTTAAATGGATATCTCTCCATATATCTGCATTTCAAAATGCATCTTTACAATCTAACACACTGCCATCCCAATTTCACTTGTGTGTGCGTGTTCACCAATCAGGAAGTGCCAGCTACCTTTGCTGTTTTTCACACTTACAACACCTTTTCAGTAAAATGCACACACCACCACAGCCTTTTGCTAATTGGCAGTCATGTCCCAAAAAATGTTTTCTAAATGCAAATGTGAATGCGAAATGTATTTCCTCTAATAAAGCAGGAGAGATTACATGTGTATGTGTTACTTTGTGAGGAGACATGAAAGTTTTAGACCTCGAGAGTGAGACGTTTTTGGGAAGTGAGGGCATTTCATCAGGTCACTTCTTCAAGGGCTGTTTGAGGTAAGACAGCCCATCGTCTTTCATACACTGGTCATTTTGAAGTTATATATATATATATGCACAGTATAATATGCACAGTATAATCACAGTACATATATATATATACATATATATATACATATATATACAGCAATAGAAAGCATCCTGACTGGAAACATACTGTATATAATAGAGTTCTTGGTATTTTTGTGTTTTGTTGTGTAGCAAAATGGGACTGCAATCTGTATTTTGTTGTGCAACCCTGTTCTACAATGACAATAAAATAACCTTGTAATAACAGAAAGTTCCATGTCATTTATACATCGTGGAGTTTACGGCAGTAGATACTTCTCTTGCCAGATGGCAGCAGGGTGAACAGGCTGTGGTTGGGTATTGTCTTTTCATTATATATTATTAAGGCTGAGATATTGTATTTGACTCAGCTATTGCAAACAGTACAAACCCCATTCAAATCCTATACATATTTTTTTATCAGAAATTGCTTCTCTAGTTCTCAAAAACACATGAACGTGGGGAAGAACCTCAATGTTTTAGTCTTTTATAAATCTCTAAAATTATATTTCAATCAAATAATATAATATAATGTAAAAATAATGACACTTTTTTGTTTTTAAATTGGGGCAAGTATAATTTCTTTGAGCTTGCTACAGCGATCTGCATCACAGTCAGAGTCAAAGTGAAGAGAAACACAGCAGCGCTACCTAGAACGCAGCGTAGCAGAGATTGTGCAACTCTGTGACATTTCGAACTAAATAGGCTACATACAGACTGTAGTTCATCTTCAAAGTGAGGTGAGTTGATGCACTGAGGAATGGAAATTCTCGCCATATGATGTGTTCTTGACACGTTGTGGTCTTTGTACTGAAACCTCACTACTGCTCATGTCTCTAAAATGTCTTCACTTCCTTGGCTCTTCTTGACTCAATTGAAATGGGACCTTAAAGGGCTACAGGGGCCTCAATTGAAAAAAAAAAATACATCATATTAGGTGTAAAACTAACTTGTTCAGAACTGCAGCTAATACGTATGTTAAATATGATGACCCTTGGATTCCCATCACAGTCCTCACTAAATCCATCTTCACCAGTTTTACTGAGCTAAAGTTGAATGGTCGGGTTTTTGTTCAGGTGCAATGTTGTTAATCCAAACATTTCCCGACAGAATTGTATTAACGAAAATGATACTAGTGGAAGATTACATTTACCCTTAACTTTTAATCCATATGGCTCCACCTTGTGGAACTCAATAATCAATAGGAAACATGTCTTCAATCAATCAACCTGGTATGAGAAAAAACATTATGGATGCTTGTGTTGTGACGGATAATCATGACTGGTAATAAAAAAAACGTTTTAAAGCAACACTACTACCCCTGGAGATTTTTCACTTACACAGTAGCATTATGTAGACACGCAGTTACATGAGCAGAGAAGCTCAGTATTGCGTTTCAGCTTTCTAGAAAGACCAGAAAAAGAAATATTTTAATAATTTCTGCATTTAGTGTAACTGAGCACCTGTCTAGACAGAATCTGATCTGATATTTCTTTTCATGATAATTCTGTTTTTCCAAACATAACCACAATAGCACAGTGAATACATAGACTGCAGTAGGCCCACACTAAAATCAATGCAATGTAAATATCAGACAGCGGGATAGCGCTTTAAGAACATATAACCTGCATCACTGGGTTCTTTTGATGGCTTCCTGCCTCCTTGTGTTATGTCCTGCATATTATCTTCAATATTTGTGGAGAGCAGCGTCAGTGTGGATCTGCTGTAGCAGGACACTTTATAGAGGATTTAGACAGATGACAAAATACTGAAGTTCAAGTGCATTTTCCAACAACAGAACAGAGTTGTCACAGGCGTCTCTGCAGAACATGGCGGCCTCTCTGCATTCAGTGTTTCTTACACACCTGTGATACAGAGCCATTCTTTTCCCTGCTATGAAAATAAATAAATATATGGTCCCACCGGTATCCGGTTTGTCGTGAAATATTATAGTTTGATTAAACAGATGTAAACATGCTTGACAGAGTTTGGTTAGAGCAGAACGGCTATGCAAAGGGAAATAAGTGCTGAGTTCTTCAAATTATGTTCAAACTATATCTGTCTGTGCGAGTTCCAGTTCTCCATTTGTTTCTGTCAAGTTCCTGTTTTCTGTGGTGTGCCTTAAAGTGGTGTAGCCTACTGCTAACAAAGCAGTTTTGTTGCATTTTTGTTTTGTATCAATTTCATAGTAATTTTAAGCCGAACAGTGTTTTATACTAAACCAGTTCGTTTTTTTCCCCTTAACGTTTCAAACTGGTTTCAAACTGTGAACGTTCGGTCCAGAAGAAAATACATTTCCCTCAAAACATAATTGAGAGTACAGTTTAGTCGTATCGGAACGTCATTTTGTAGACAGGGTCATTTATTCTCAACCCATTTTATTATCTCATAATCTGACTTTAACACTTTCATTGTCAAACTAAATGGGTGTCATAGTTTGTTAACCCCCTAAAGCCAGTGTACCAATTAATTTCCAGGTGTAAAGGTGACGAAAAAGACACTTAATGTCATTAAGCCTGCTGGGGCTTATAAAACATTTCATGAAAAGAGACTTAAACAAAGAGGTAATCTGTATGAGAAAATCAAAATGGACAAATGACAAAAAAGATCAGTTTCACTGTTCACATTTTATTGCATTCACTCTTCAGTTTTACAGGTAGTTCTGGACAATAACTGCACTGATGTCATCAAGCAAGTGCAAAAGGATCAATAAATGTAGTATATTTCTACAGGATGGCTGATATTAATGACCATACGTTGCACTGAATGGTTAAATTAAAAATGCTAAATATGATCCTCTGATTAAAGGCACTGTCTCTGTTGAAGTCCTCTTAAATGTTGACACACCGAGGTCAGTTTAAATATTCAGGGTGAAATGGCCAAATGGCAAAAAAATAAATACAAGTGAGTAAGAGAAATAAAAGTGTAAAATGATTATGCCAAAAAAGCAGTAGATGAATTTGTGGCTGTTTTTGGTGTTAAGGGGTGGAACAAACCAAGTTGTCCTCAACATTTTCTCTTCTCTGTTACATTTCTAACAATAATAAAGACAGTAAGACTGTAAGACAGAAAGCAAAGCGCAGTGGGTTAAAAATAAAAAGAGGAAAACAAGAGTGAGTTGGCGGTCTATGAAGTTAACAAGGCCGTTTCCATGTTTGTGCAGCAGCTGTTTGGGAAGACTCTGTTTTTTGTTTTTGATCCAAGAACCCCCCTCCCCCCAAAGCACAAATGTAATTTATCTGGCAACCCTAAATCTCCTGCAACCCACCTGCGGTCCCGACCCAGTCCTTGAGAATGACTGATCTATTGTATTGTGGTGGAGATGGACTTTTTTCAAAGGCAGATACAGTATATCTTGAACTCTAAAATAAAAACTATCTGCATGAGGAGACACCAGTAGAGGACTGCAGGTGGGTGGTGGGGGTTATGTAGGCTGGTAGAGATGTGGAAATTGAATACACATAGTAATAATTTGTCAGTGAAAGCTGAGATATGGGCATGGACAAAACAGCCTTTTGATCAGTGGAGCAGTCACATGTGGATTTTGGTCCTAAGTGTTGGTCCAATGGGACAAAAAAAGATGCAACAATTAGCAACCAGGCAAAGCAAGAAAACTGCCCCAGGGCCCCAGACCCTTATGGGTCAGATGATTCATAATTCTGAATAAATATATGCAATCAATTTCCCGCAAACAAACTAGCACAGGGCAAACCTGCAGATGGGTCGTATTTCAGCACACATAGCCTGCTTTAAGTGCAGTATAAGTATAATAACCCCCCATGTGTAGTCTATGTGCTGTGACTGTGCGTAAATACTTAACACGCATCAGAGCTCGTGCACAATGCAGGTACACACAACAAATGTTTTTCCCCAGGAGGTTAATCCAACCCTGGTTTTGCACTTCCAACGATACTCATTATGGACGCGGATGTCTGGCTTTATCGTTATTTCCGCCGCATTACCTCTGCCGTTTAATTCCTCCGCCGCATCAGCCCAACTGCTGAGCACGGAGCTGAACTCGTTTCTGCTCTCCACCTCCGTTACTGCTTAATAAATGGTGTGTGGTGGATGCAGTCAGAGTGAATGTGTAAGCATGCCGTGGTTAAATGACTCGGTCATATACTCACCCTCTGGAGTGCATGTCTATGTATTCCAGCCAGTCTCTGTCTGTCCTCCCATTGTTAGTGTGGTGTAGCTGAGGACCGGAGCACGTGAGAGAGGTGAGTGTGGCTGTGGTGTTGTGACGGCTCAGCACCAGCGTCCCATCATCACTCCGTTCACATGTTTACACTGAACACAGAATGCGTGCTTCCGTTCCATAGCTGCTGGGCTCTTGGGTCACTTCCTATTGGTCCATATCCGTAAACAACGTAAACGAGTAAATAGATGATTTAAAATGACCTCTCGTCTCGTGAGGCAAAAGCCTGGAAGACGTTCAAATCAGGGAGGAAAAAATATTAACTAATTACCCACAATTGTACATCATATTTTTTGACGTTGTCATGGTAACGTGGTATATCGCAGCAAAGTGCTGTCCCATTCATATTTACACCATTTCAGGACCTTACTGGATTGGGCCAACGACCTCATTCAGCCTTCCAATGATGCTCGCTGAAACATATCATCAATGTTGTCCATTTTAAATTAGGCCCAAGTATTGTTAGCTGTCATTATTATATACATTTGTTTTGTAATTATGCATCCAGTATAACCTGGTCAAAAACAGGTAAGTATCAAATGTATTAGAAAATATAAAATTGAGCATGAAGGTAGCCTAAATTCATTATGCTTTACACACATACCACCAGCAGGTGGTGCTGCTGCTACATCAGCAGTTGATTCTAACAAACGGAGGTAGTTGGGCTCCACTTTGTAGTCTTTGATTTTACTTCACTTCGTTCCAGATCGCACAAAGTACCACACATCAAACCGACAACAAATCTGCACACACATTGTCACCTTTCAAGTTTCATTTAAATTTCCATTCAACCATAAATGAAAGCTGAGATGTAAATGTATATCTTCAGGATCAGGGCACTAAGAAACAATAAAAGTTCCAGATTAAAAAACATCAAAAAGCCAGGGTGTATCAATAACGGATTGCAATAAAAGCTTTAAAGGGACAGTCCTCCCCCAAATCATTTTACCTGTAGTTCTTAATCTAGAATGTTTTGATGTGTTACCTACTTTTGGAACAATAAAACGGGACTTTATGGCACCCGGCATGTGGGGCAGACCTTGTTGTGAGCAGTTTCGTTGGAACTTTAGTTGAAAGAATAGTTCCATGCAACTACTCACGATAAAGTGTGTGGATTATCTTCAGTAACCTGGTCATGATATCTGGAAAGAGACCTTGCTGTTGAGTTTTTCTTTTTCTTTTGGCGCTTTGAGCACTACAAGCAGAGTGACATATAGTCCCATTATATTGGAGAGAAGGCCGACATCTCTACAATGGATATCCCCAAAACTAGGCAACTGACACCAGAACTATGATGGATAAATAGCACTAGGTAGGAGGGAAAAATATGTATTTTTGACTTTGGAGTGAACTGTCCTTATTTAAAATGCACAATGTCCTGAGTAAAATAATAATAAAAAACATCTATAATGATAATAAAAGTGATGTGAGGTTTGGTGACTTTTTATGTGTGTGTTTTTATGCTAATTGAGATGTGTATGAGGGCTGTCATACATATCAATAGTTCCTGCATTTGGTTTTGCAAAATAAGATTTATACAGATGCCTTTTTCTAACATTTCTATATGGTATACAGAAGTAAATAATCAGCAGACTGCAAATGTACTGTTCATGGTCACCACCCAAACACACTGAGGGAGTGAACATCACAGAACAGCAGGACTGGGGTCGTAGCAGGCCTTGCTGAGGTAGTGGAAAAAACTCATATATGGATGTAATTTTATACTTTGATAGCAGCAATCACCTAAAACCATCAATAGATGGTCTGTTTTGGTGTAAATCAGAGAATCATTCTTATTCTTAAAACAAAGCAGGGTCTTATATGTTACAGTCCTTCTTGTTAAAGTGAATAGCAACTGGGTGGAGCATTATGGCCCCTAGTGTTACAGCATTCTTGTTTTCAGTCAACAGTTTTCCTGTTGGAGATAGGACTGTTTAGAAAGAATGTTTTAAGTTCTGTGTGTTTAATCTGCTACAGTCCAGTTTGTTACAGTAATAACTGTCTTTCATTTGCATATTCAGGACAGACAAAGATGACATGATGCACAGTCTCCATTTGATTGCAGACATCACAGTTTGGATGCTTAATGATGAGGTGTGCCCAGATAAAAAAAGTACACATATATTCACTTAATTTAAGTATACTTAGTATACTCCTATTTTAGATGTACTAACAAAGTACTTAGTATACTAATTATATATCATTATTGGTACAAAAGATTTATTGAAATATACATGTGTACTAATTTGAGATACCATTAAGATACATTTAGATTATCTTAAGTACATCATTTTAATGCTGTTCTTTTTTTAAATGTACTTTTTTTACTCAACGTATATTTTAATCCACTTTTCAGATACATTTATAGTTTATATGAAATATATTTATCAAAATGTTTCTTTTAAGTTCACCTATAATAAAATTGAAATGCACTTAGTTACACAAAGTTGTAATAAAGTGTATGTTTTTTAATGTTGATAAGTATAAAAATCTGCACTTGAGTATATATACTGTAAGTGCATTTTAATGGTGTCTCAAAATAGTGCATTCAAGTACACTTGATTTTGTTTGAGTGTATTTTTTGTAGCACTAATGATATATAATTAGTATACTGAGTACATTGTTAGTACATGAAAAATAGCACACGTATAGTACATTAATCATGAGTATACTGCGGATGCTTAAATTAGGTCTAATTCAGTGTACTTTCTTAAAACTGGGGTAAAGATTAATTTAGTTCAGCATGTTCCAGTCTAACTTTATTCATTCAACACTCTTCTTCCCTGCATTCCCACTCCACTTCTTGCTGATACAAATAACTTCTGTTAAGAGAATAAACGTATCTGGACAGGTGGTTTCAACAATAACAGCTTCTTTTGACACTACTTGAAGCTTGCCTTCCTCCCAGGCCTTATGATACAGCTCCAATAACCTCGCCAATGGCAATTCACTGCCAATTGGATATCATTATACTGTACATAATCTTTTCCAGGGGGGAAAACATTTTACTTCTCAACTCATGAACAGCAAAAGGCACATCTAGAGTCTAGAGTCAGAGTTTATTTTCTCATACATTATAGGATGTACTGTATATCTAATATTTGCTGCCTTCTAATCTTACGTTGTTCGGGTAAATTATCTGAACGATGGACTATAACAAATGTCTTGGCTAACATTATTGCTTTCTCCATGTTCTCAAAAGTAAGTTCTGCCTCTTTTTATAACACCGGAAGATTAATTTCCTGTCTGATTGACCTCATCGTGTTCTTGCTCGTCTCATCATTCCCCATATTTTATCTAATGGTGTTGTTCTCCAGATACTTGAGCAGAATCCTCTCCAACATTACTGTTTTTTTACTCTTTGCATTGTTTTCCTTAATTATGCTTGAGTCTTTTATAATCTTATAAATTCTGTAGCGAATGACTTCTTTTTAACACTATAAAAAGCCTGTCTCCCATTTGTTTGGCATACCACTTTTAATAAAGCTGTAGTATATCCTCTATTTCATCTCGGCTATATGTCCTGATATGTCTATCCAACCACAATCAGACTCACAACAATTGTTATTATGTTATTATTCAATACTGGAGATGCTCACAAGTCATTTTTGAGGGGCAAATCCAAGTCAAGTCTCTATGGTTGAAATGAATGTTATCATCTGCTGCTTGCCATCTGGTCTGCTTGGAGCACAGCCCAGCCAGGCTATATGCAGGCTACTGTATCTTCATCAGTGCTTTATCTATTAGTAGAGAATCAGTATTGATCAGTTGTTTGGTACATGATTGCTTTAAAGAGGCTTTTACTATGCTTTATAAAAAAGAACAAAACTTTTATTTGCTGTATTTTGCCCCTAAAAACGGATATAGACTAACGTTACTCGGGGTAACAGGAAAATATTATTTACATTATTAAGCATGCAATAATAACCCTAACCTATTATTTAATAACAGTTAGAGCACAATCTTATTTTATAATTACATTGGGTCTCCAACTAGTGACAGCACATAATCTATTTTAGTAAACCTCTCATGTTACATTTCTACAGTCAAATCCTATATATCCAAGTAGGCCTGCATCAACCAAGCCTTGACCTTGTATGTCTGTTGCATGTTGTATTTACGACATAATAATATATTCATTTAACTTAATTGAATTGAACATTTCCTGGAACTCAAATTCTGCTCATGCGGTAGACCTAATGTAGGAAAATCTCTTTTAGAATCAATGTTTGATGTAGATTAATACAGATCATCTTCACCTTTAGCATATTACATTTTTTTTCACATTAAGTCTTTAAGAAAGTTATTTCCGTTGCTTTGTTTGTACTTCACGACCTTGACAATCGGCAACATGCTCCCCCAAAACAATTGCAACATTTAAACATAGTATCTGCTGCACACCCACCTGCTTATGTCACCCAGTACATTCACCAAATGCCCTATCCTTTGACATTTATATTATGATTACTTTCCACTCTTCACTCTCATTTCCTTGCTTTAGCTTTTTTAATTCATATTTGTCTCACTGTGACTTCATACTGAATTATTCTTCCTTGCTTTCTTCGATCTTACTTCAGTCAATTATGTTTGTTCTTCTTCCGATTCACTTGCTACAGATCTATAATTAAAATTCACTCAAATACTCAAATACACCATTCACCGCCCACCTGCCTAATGCAATACCCCCATTCGCAGCTATTTCCATTTTTGTAAACATATCAGTGAGTTGTTCCATTTGTTCTGTGTAAGTATTTCTTGTCCAGATGTTCGCTGCTGATGCATTGTAGTGAGGCGCACAATCGTTACGTCACTGTCCGGGGTTTCCTAGTGAAGTGAACCCTACGGCGTCATGGCGGAGGCCGGTTCTCGGAAGACCCTGGATTGAAATGCCAGCTTTCTACAATCGCAGTTGACCAGCGAGCTCTAGACTTTGTTTACATCTAAATCGGGAAGGGGGACTTATTCGGATTTTGGAAGGAGAGTAAAAACCAACACTGCACCAGTTCTTCCGAACTGAATCGTTCGGGGCTGATCTCCCTGACTGGGAGATAGCTAGCTAGCGTAAGGTAGCGTTAGCTATCGCAGCTGCTAGCTCGCCTGTTAAATAAGAGAAGAAAGGATCTCTGAAGCGGAAAGGTGGATTTAAACAACAATTCCATTGGAGTTTGCCAGGTAACCGTAAATAACATCTGGTAACATACCGCGTGGAGTTACTTATCCCCTAGTTCAGTGAGAAAGTAAGCTAACGTTGCATGTTGATGTGGTAAAAGCCGCGAGAAGTGAGCGGCGAATGAAAACAAGATGGAAGAGGGTGAAGTTAGGTTAGCTAATTTGGTTTTGTGGGTTTAATAATGAATACTAAATAAGTTCAGTACTCAAATGTAGTCCACTACTTGCACAGACATTTGCATAGTTAAATATATTCTACTGTTAAACACCGGGTATAGACTATAACCGGAAAGTGAACATTCCAGCGGGTCCCTTCTAAGATGAACTAGCGCAAAGTTTTGTCATTTTGTTAGCTTCCGTGCTAGCCTCGTGCTTCATAACGTTAGCTAACGCTACTTTCCTTGGCAACCTTAGTAAACTCTGGACTACCATCCCTCTCACTTAATGTTTATCGAACCCGCGTTAAATAAAAGAGAGTGCACGCCATTTAAAGTTCGACCCGCATGGTTGCGGCATATGTTATGGAATTATAACGCCAACTGTTGCTTTAGTGTTTTACAAGTGTTATTATTGTGTAACGCAGAAAATCATCATACTAACGTTAGCACAACACATACGAGCTAACGTTAGCAAACAGTAATTAGTTAACGTTATTCATTATCATGTAGCAATAAAGTGGCCGTTATTAATCAAACCGATGGTAGCAATACGATAATGTCGCTATTTGTTGCGGTATATTGCTTTCCTTTGGAATTCACAGATAAAATAGTGTCTGGCGCGTTGGCAGTGGCTGCATACATTACTGCCAACGTACCCCGCCAATAGCTAATATTGGCGTCATTAGCCGGTATTAGCTAGTTAGCTACACGCTAAATTGTAGCCACACTAAGACTTGATGACACAAAGGTTGGCATAAGTCCGTTTAGTATGCGATATTTTTGGGCTTGTCTCAGGTTAATGTCGTTATTTAGTGTTTAGAGTGCCCATGGAGCTTCGTGTGGATGTGAAAACACGTTGTTGCTGCGCAGGCCTGATAGGCCTCTGCGGTGAGGAAAACCAATACAGCTAACGTTAAGTTAACAGTTAGCTAACGTTACATGGAACTGCAGCCGTTCGCACAGCCTCTGGTTTTAACTTTATTCATAAGTCAAAATAAAAATACGTGTTTTTGTGAGCTACGGAGATAGTTACCGTCTCTCAGCGCTAAAACGGACACCCTAAACTACTTCTCACAAATAGTGTCACAAAATATCGTGTGGTTAAGTGTATTGACAGCTCTACTAGGACAGGGCAATAGTTGGTCAGATATGGTATACTGAGCCGTAAATGCATTTGACTGTGTAAGCGTAGATGATTAGCTCCTGCAGTGTGTTATCAACAAGCACCCTGACGGATTCTCAGATTCTCTTCCTACATACTGCGGGGAAAGCATAATGTTACTGAAATTAGTCAGCTTTGATGAAGGCACAGTCATGGCCTTTCCCAGACAGTATATCTAACGTCTTTAATGTGTATCTTGTCATACAGGTTAACCACGTGGACGATAATACTACAGGTTGTCAGGGGGAGTCTATATATTGGACTTTAACATGGCTGGTCGCAGTGAGGATGAAAGTGTAAGCAACAGCAGTGGAGAATCAAGGTAAATTAACTGATCAGATTTCACAAAAGGACATCAGAGTAGTTTGATGATGGTGATACAATCTTTTGTTTTTTATAGAAGTCCAGTCTCAGATGACACAGCTGATAATATATTGATTATATTAACTGTGTATCAGACCCTTTTTGTACACATTAGACTGGATAAGAATACTTTCATACCACTTGTCTCCCATTTCTGTGTTTGGGACACTGCCATCTTCAGTTTATTTCCATTGAAATGTGCCTTTTATAAAGTTACAGACTGAGTCTAATGGAATGCCACTGTTGATAACAGTATTGTTGTTTTGAACAAGTCTGTTGTTTACACCACACAGCAGTATGTATACTGCAATGAGGCAGAATTTAACTATTTTTGAATGTTGTGATGGCAACTTAACTGAACTAATTATTGAAAATATGCACTTTCACACACACACACACACACACACACAAACAACGTGCACCATTTATCAGTGCCAGAATAGATGTCAATAAAGTTTAATAAATGCCAAACGGGTTTAGAAAAGGTTTTTTTTTGTACCAAGTATTATATCGACACCGGTCTTAAAACATTTCAGTCCAGTATTACAAACTGATTTTTTTTGTGAATGATTCATATATTAATTATTAATGCACACATATGTCTTTTAATTATTTCTCTTTAAATGTGACAGTAATTCTGATGATGAATCCGGTTCTGGATCGGGCTCAGCTTCAGGCTCCGCCTCAGGCTCCAGTTCCAGCTCCTCCAGCAGCAGCAGCCAATCAAGGAGCAGTGACTCAGGTAGTGGCTCAGACTCTGGCAGCCGGTCAGATTCTGACACAGAGAAATCCAAGGAGAAGATGGAACCGCCAAATAAGTCAAACATTGATGGAGCTGAGGTAAAGAAATTAGCGAAACATGGACTCCTATTTGTTACTAAAACTGGACATGTGGAGAAAATGAGATGAGTCGATCATTACATCTTAACTGTGAAGTTGCTGTTATATAACCGGCATCGAATCGTTAAACTTTGTGTGGAACGTTTTGTTAAAATGGACATAGCATTTTCTTGCATCTCTATGGCAACATTTCGTCTAATGCGGGGAATAGCTGAAAACATGCAGAGTTGCAATACTCAAAGAGTTCAGATGGTTTTGACCTTCGACCTAAACTCCGCAATACTGTCGTAAAGAAGCTCCGCTGTTTCCGGCTTTGCTTTTTTGCATGGAACCAAGCAGCGGTGAGGCGAAATAGCGCCGCAACAGTCCCGCCTGTGTGAAAGGGGCTCTAGTCACATGATACATTTTCAGAGCATCATCAGTGGCACACAGTTCCTTTTTGGGTGTTTGACACAGTGCTTGACTCTTGTCAAGTGAAAGCTTGTTAACCTGTTCACACATTTTTGGTAACTTTCCACTAAACTCATTGATTGCAGTTCTGGAAGTCCAACCCAAGTATCCTAGCAGTGCAAAGATCTGCTATGCTCAGAAAGCAGCAGCTTCAGCAACAGCAGCAGCAGAAGAGACAAAGCTCCTCAAATAGTGGATCTGATGAGGTTTGTTTGAATTGATCCCCAATCCACTTTCTCTGTGCTGCTTGACCTTTTTGAGGTATCATCTCTTTACTTAGCTGGAATTTCTATAATTGGAGGGGCACAATACATTTACATGAACTTTCTGTCTTTGATGATAATCTCTTTTAGGACTCGTCAAGTAGCGATGGATCTGACTCATCAAGTGGATCCAAAAGGAGAAGAAATTCAGCCTCCTCTGGATCGGGCTCTGGATCAGGTAGTGGTTCTGGATCAGACTCATCAGCGGAGGACAACAGTGACGAAACGGCATCAGACTATGAGCCTAGTCACAAAATCAAAAGCAGAAAGCCTCCAACAAAGTAAGTGGACAGTTGCCCTTTAATGGCTTTCTGGTAGGGTTGTAACACTATACTGGTATTAGAATTGGTGATTATAGTACTTTGTACATTTGCTTATTTAGTGTTTTATTTTACATTCTATAGTGCTGCTGACATGTAAACTAACATGCTTCAGTTATATAACATGCTCTGTTTTCAGTCCTTTAAAGGAACAGTGTGTAATATTTCGGGGGATTTATTGGAATATTATATTCATAGCTATATTTTCAGTTGTGTATAAGGACCTGAATAATTGTGTTTTCATTAGCTTCGAAAAGGCCATTTATATCTACATAGGGAGCGGGTCCTCATCCGCCTTCTTGCACCGCCATGTTTCTACAGCAGCCCAGAACGGACAAACCACACAATAGCTCTTTGTGAGAGCACTTTTGCGTATTTCCGAATCAAACAGGCTCCAGTGCTAAATTATTTAACACCGGAGTATTGATATGCCCCGACGATAGTGGTGCTTTTTAAAGTTTTTTTTTTTTTTTAAGTTGAAATGTTTTGGTGTAATTGATTATCACGCTGGAGCACACATCTCCTCTGCTCTCTCTGTGTGGGCTGAGCTCCTCCAACCACACACATGCACGCACGCACGCACACACACACAAGTCAGACAGGCTACGGTGGAGACACTGAAGACACCAGGTGAAGTAAAGATTACTCGAGTTGACGAGAACTTTGCTCTTTACTGTTCGTGCAATAAAACATTTGTGAGTAAAAAGTCAATACTTTATCAATACATCCGTTTAACAAACTTGAACATGTAAACAAAAGTGAAACCTAATTTAATTTGCTTTGTCTACAGTCTCATCCACCGATGCTATGTTTACACAAGCACAGACACTCGCTCGGCCAAAAGCATTCTTTTTTTTCTTTTTCTTTTTTAACAAACAAGCTAAAACAGAATCTGTCTAACTGTTTAGCTCAGTTTGTTTTTGTAAACGTCTTTGCTGTCTGAGACAAAGCAGCCACGAGGACATTCTTTATAAACTTCACTCAGGAATGTTAGTTATTTTATTGACATTTTAGATTTGTTTCTAGGGAGTTATTAATAGTGACTTTGCTGTTGTGAACATTACTATTGCTGCTATATAAACAATATTTAGTTATGTTTAAAATAGAAATACACAAATTCTGTTCTGAATTTATTTGTTTAAAAAAATTATACACATGGTCATGAGTATCAATAAGAGTTGCTTCTGGTAGGAATAAAATCCTAAAGATACCTTAATTCTCGGACACACTTGGAAAGAAAGTGGTGAGCGGAGGTGTATTTAGTTGGTTGCAATCTGCAACGCACCACTTGATGCCACTAAATCTTACACACTGTTTTAAGAAGAATCATTGTAACTGAAAATAAAAATGATAACAATACCATGAAACCCTGATATTGTCTGTAATGGTTAATTGTACTGTGAAAATCTCATCCAGTTAAAACCCGACTGCCTGCTACACTTTACATTACAGTCATTTAGCAGACGCTTTTATCCAAAGCGACTTACAATTCAGATCCTATCACATTCATACACTGTAGGCACAGCTACGGGAGCAATTTTGGGGTTAAGTGTCTTTCTCAAGGACACTTCGACATGCGACTAGCGGAGCTGGGGATCGAACCACCGATCCTCTGATTGAAGGATGGCCCTGCTCTTACAGGCTTACATTATTCTCTTAACTATTTCCCATTGTAGTGGTCACTCATCTCAGCCATTTAGGTATTGATCATAGGACCGTTTAAAGGAATACAAAGAGTGGTGTGAGTTTAACTCTGGCCATGTATTTTTTGTCATCTCTTGTCATGTCTCAGAATGAATTATCGGAATGGGAAGAAAAGCAGCAACCAGAAGAAGAAATCCCAGAAGCATTCTTCCTCTGAGGACGACGATGATAACTACAAGAAGGGGGCGTCTGCAGGGCAACGGCGGCAGGCCACAGTCAACATCAGCTACAAGGAGGACGAGGAGCTGAAGACCGATTCAGACGACCTGGTGGAAGTTCTGGGTGAAGATGTCCCGCAACCTGAGGAAGACGAGTTTGAAACACTGGAGAAAGTGATGGAAGGCAGGATAGGAAGGAAAAGAGGTAAAGAGCACAGTGCTAAGATTGATGATTTAACTATAGCTCTTGACAGGTGTTTAGCCAGGTATGGAATTTCAGGATTGTCATCACATTTTAAGAGTTGTATGGAGAATGAGGGAATTTGGGCATTTTTTTAGAGGAAGTTAGGAGATGCCAAGAAGTCAGTTTAGAAATCCAGTGTGATGAAACAGCTTGAGCTTCCTGTTGCTCTGTAAAAAAAAAAAAGAGGGTTCGCTCCAGTTGTAAGAATGATTGTAGAAATATGTTTCACAGTATTCCTTGTTCTTTTTTCCTAACAGCAACAGGAAGTGTAACCACTGTATACGCTGTAGAAGCAGACGGGGAGCCCAATGCCAACTTTAATAGCATCAAAGAGCCTGGTGAGATCCAGTATTTGATAAAGTGGAAGAACTGGGCCCATATCCACAACACTTGGGAGACAGAGGAGACACTCAAGTTACAGAACGTCAAAGGCATGAAGAAACTGGACAATTTCAAGAAGAAGGACCAGGAGAAAAAGAGATGGTGAGAGCTTGTTTATTTAATAAACCAAGAGCATCACACTTTATGAGTAATCTTAAGTCTCAGTGTCCCCCCTGGTCAATACAATGACCATACCCTTGCTAAACCCATACCTAAACTTACCATTTTCATTCTAATGCCCAAACCAAATGTCACCATCTCTAGCTTTGCCCTATCGAGCTGTTCTTGACAGGTTTTGTTCATTTAAACCTAAAACAATTGTTAATGTAATGTCTCAAAACATACATACGTACATAAAAAAAACAAAACATTTTTTCCAGTTGAACCTGTGTTCAGTGTGACTGAGAGTGTAATCTACTGATATAACTGTAATGCCACAAGACCCCATGCAACCATCTGCTCCAGGTGACTGATGGCAGTTTTGGCCATCTCCATTGGTTTAACCTTTAACCATTTTATTGTCTTCTGAGCAATTCAAAAACCGGACACCTCATTTATTTAAATGGGATATTGTTGATATAGAAATTTTTTTGGTGCAGCGCTGTCGGCGTCTACATTTTCCTAGTCTCTTTGTGGGATTCAAACCATCATCTTCTGGTAACAAGCGAGTAAATTTTTGCTGATGAAAATGATTTTTATTTAGCACCCTCTGAAAAAATTGTTTTCGAATGCGTTTTGTCCTCTCCCCAGGTTAAAGGCGGCTTCACCAGAGGATATAGAGTATTTCAATTGTCAGGAAGAATTGATGGATGACCTTCACTCTCAGTACCAGCTTGTAGAACGAATCATAGGTGCACATTCTACCTCACTTTGAAGCATTTTTCTCTGAATACATTTAATGCCATTGGATTTGTGCAACTAAATAAGTCCCTGAATTCCTTTTGAGCAGGACATTCAAACCAGAAGTCAGCGGCTGGTTACCCAGACTACCTATGCAAGTGGCAAGGTTTATCATACTCCGAGTGTAGCTGGGAAGACGGCGCTCTGATCGGCAGAAAGTTCCAGAAATGCATTGACGACTACATGAGCAGAAACCAGTCCAAGAGCATTCCATCCAGAGACTGCAAGGTAATGCACTGCCAAGTCTCCTTTGGCACTATGTTGGTAATGCATTACATCTTGAGCGATTTGAATTTAGTTTAGCTTGGTGTGACATCTTCTGGGTCCGTTTCCAGTCTGAAATAAACTGAACTTTGACTTTTGACTGAAACACTGACTACCACCAACTGTTGTTCTTTCCTGTAGGTGCTCAAACAGAGACCCAGGTTTATGCCCATGAAGAAGCAGCCAAGTTATATAGGAGGTGATGGACTGGAGCTCCGAGACTACCAGTTGGACAGCTTGAACTGGATGGCTCACTCCTGGTGCAAGTACGATTTAAGAAATCCTTAATTCTCAATTTGCATCATCTGAATGTCCATTCTGTAATACATCCCGCGGTCATATGCTGGAAGCACCATCTGTTGTCAGTGAGTAGCAGGTCCACAATCTGAGCTTATGGTGTTTCTCTGCTCCATCTTCATTCATAGAGGCAACAGTTGCATCCTTGCTGATGAGATGGGTTTAGGGAAGACCATCCAGACAATCTCCTTCCTCAACTACCTGTTAAATGATCACCAACTGTATGGACCCTTCTTGCTGGTTGTGCCTCTCTCTACACTTACCTCCTGGCAGAGAGAAATCCAGCTCTGGTCCCCTCAGATGAATGCTGTGGTCTATCTGGGAGACATCAGCAGCAGGAATATGGTACGATGCTTCAAACACCTGTTACACAAGGTTTTCAACTCTATTGATACAATTTCCTTGTCCCCTTCTCAGGAATTGAAGGTTAAAATGAATGGATACTAGCAGCAAAAGCATCAGTTTGTTAATGTTTTTCTTGTTTCCTTGTGTTTTCATTTAATAGATCAGGACACATGAGTGGATCCACGTCCATAGCAAGAGACTCAAATTTAACATCCTTCTCACAACATATGAGATTCTTCTCAAAGACAAGGTCAGCAGCTGCTTCACTTAATCATGGAATATGTGCTTGCTGTTATTTATCACTTAATTGCCTTTATTTATGACACATGAAATGGTAAAGTGAAATGGTAAAGTGCAGTATGATATTAATATATATAAAACTTGTAACATTTGTGCTTCTTCAGTCATTTTTGGGCAACGTTAACTGGGCCTTCATTGGTGTGGATGAGGCGCACCGACTGAAGAATGATGACTCCCTCCTCTACAAGACCATGATGGACTTCAAGTCCAATCACAGGCTTCTGATCACAGGAACGCCACTGCAGAACTCCCTGAAAGAGCTCTGGTCCCTGCTGCACTTCATTATGCCCGAGAAGTAGGCCATATCAATTGTTATGCTGAGATACTAACTTAAAATCAACCCAGTTTTAGAATCGGGTACTTTTCTCAATTTCGTTTTCCACTGCAGATAGCACCATGTAGGCGGATTGTGCGCTGATTGTTATAGCGATGCTGCGTCAAACGCCACACAAACATTGTGTTCTCTTGCTGGATCCTTTCAATGGCTACAGAGAAACGTCTACTACGTCATTTGAATCACGGCTCAATTTTGCAGGCTGCCTTTTTTTTTTCTTTCTTTTTTTATCCTGGTGGAGTGACTATAAAGAGAGAGAATTGAAGTGTAGATGTGACACAAACACTTGATTTGATAATGAATCCAGTATATGACACTTTATGAATTACACTGCAGTCTGGACTCTCTACAAACAGTAACAAACAGAGTGACTGCTGACTCGCATTGAACGGGTCCAATGTGGAATGAATGTGCATCTGCAGGTCTGTGTAATTTAGCCTACGTCTCCTGTATGTAATGTCTCATTTGGTCATGGTCTCACTCACTCTTCCCCTACTCATAGAACCGAACATCTGGTAACTACTAATTTATTTTTGTGCAATTCTTTTCTTTTGCAAGATGTTACCCGTGGAAACAACTTCAGCAATATCTGCTGCCTTACATTCATAACGCAGCTTCTCTCGCTCAACAGAGCAGCTTTGACTGTTAGGAGCACAGAAGCCTTCAGCTTCTGTGCTGAAGGCTTCTGTTGATAGGCTGTGCTGAAGGCTTCTGTTGATAGGCTGTTACTCGTGACATGTAGCCATTCAGATAATGCCGTGGGCGGGATTTTGAGTGAAACCAGAGTGGTGACTGCTTCAGAGCCAAAGTAGTGCATTTTATAATTCATTTATTTGATCGGCAATCAGATTTAAAAGAAAAGGTGAAAATGCTGAACATCGAAGCCGATTATCAGTCAGTACTACGGCAAACAGTGATGTGCACTAGAAGAGGTCTGTGAAATTCTTTCCAGCTTGTTTTAGAAGAGCTCCATTGATT
The DNA here is from genome assembly GCF_004355925.1 of Anarrhichthys ocellatus. Classification (NCBI taxonomy): domain Eukaryota; kingdom Metazoa; phylum Chordata; class Actinopteri; order Perciformes; family Anarhichadidae; genus Anarrhichthys; species Anarrhichthys ocellatus. The sequence continues at coordinate 95,214 of NW_022280225.1, read as the reverse complement.
TAATACACCATGGGTGTGTTTACAGGTCTTGGGGAGTACTGCTGCATATTTTTTTTTAAAGTTCTATATCGCCCTTTGTGTCTCCAAAAGGAGCTGTGTCAAGTCCGATGAATGAAGTGTTGTCAGTTGAGTCAACGTCAGTTGGGGCTGAAACGGTCCTGATGTACAGTATAGGTGGTATATAGCAATACATCATGAAACACTTTATGAAACAAACAAGCCAATGAGACACTTAATCAGTTTGGCTCATTTTGTTTTAAGGAGGACTAAATGAAGAATTTAATTCTGTATCTTGTACCGTGAGATGACTGTATTGCCACACCACCACTGATGTGTGTTGTATGTCTTGTTTCTCAAGGTTTCACTCTTGGGAGCTGTTCGAGGAGGCGCATGGTAAAGGCAGGGACTCGGGCTACACCAGTTTGCACAAAGAGCTTGAACCTTTTTTACTGCGCCGAGTCAAGAAGGATGTGGAGAAATCTCTTCCTGCCAAAGTGGAGCAGATCCTCAGAGTGGAGATGAGCGCTATCCAGAAACAGTATTACAAGTAAGAGCTGGACACGTCCCTGTTAACACAAAAACATTTAGATACGACATCTGCTTCAGTTCAGTTGATCTGTGTTCAGCTCTTGCTTGAGTGATACACAGAAGAGTTTGTCGTTATGGGTTATGATTTCTAGTTAATCTAATTTTGCTGCGAGATAGAGATGCACCATTTGAAATTTTCTTGGCCGATTCCGATTGTACTTTGTGATTCATCTACAATGGTTATTTGCATAAAACAATAAATCTTGGTTGTAATAAATATGTATGTGTGTGTGTGTATGTATGTATGTGTATGTGTGTGTATATATGTGTATGTATATATATATGTGTATGTATATATATATGTGTATGTATATATATATGTGTATGTATATATATGTGTATGTATATATAT
>NW_022280225.1:93825-94264 GCF_004355925.1 Anarrhichthys ocellatus | reverse complement strand
TATGTATATATATATGTGTATGTATATATATGTGTATGTATATATATGTGTGTGTATGTATATATATGTGTGTATATATATATATGTATATATGTGTATGTATATATATGTGTGTGTATATATATATATATATATGTGTGTATATATATATGTGTGTATATATGTGTATGTATGTGTATATATGTGTATGTATGTGTATATATGTATGTATGTATGTGTATATACAGTTGTGTGAAAAATTGTTTGCCCCCTTCCTGATTTCTTATTTTTTTGCTTGTTTGTCACACTTAAATGTTTCAGATCATCAAACAAATTCAAATATTAGACAAAGATAACACAACTAAACACAAAATGCAGTTTTTAAATGAAGGTTTTTATTATTAAGGGGGGAAAAAAAATCCAAACCTACATGGCCCTGTGTGAAAAAGTGATTGCCCCC
>NW_022280225.1:0-73825 GCF_004355925.1 Anarrhichthys ocellatus | reverse complement strand
TATATTTGGTTCTTATATATTATAAGCTGCTTAGATCTAGTGTTCATAGTTCCCCCTCTAATCTATTTTATATTGCTGTGAAGGCATCTGCTTCAAACAACTGTTTTTATTTAAGTTTCTCACCAAAATCTAAATTTTACAAGACTACATGATGGTGTTAAAATCATGATGGCATTATAATTTACCTTCACGCAATACTACATTTTACAAAGTCAATGCAACCTCAGTTTAAAAGAGTTGTTTTTGCTCCGCGCTGTAAGCAGACAAGCCAACAATCTGTGTAGCATGCATGGCGATGAATAACAATATAATAACTCTCTAATGATGTTAGTTGTTCCTCCATGGCTTATTTTGAACTTGCAATTGCTAGAAATTGCAAGCTTCATGTCTTCATCACTCACGCTGAAGAACTTCTACACCGCGACATATTTTCTGTCAGTAAAACTAACGTGTGTATATGTGAAGTATGAGGGTTAGGCTTTGATTGGCTGCGGATCAATCAACTATAATTTATACTATAGTGATGTATGTTTATGTGTTTGTGATCAGATGGATCCTGACCAGGAACTATAAGGCTCTGAGCAAAGGCAAAGGCAGCACGTCAGGCTTCCTGAACATCATGATGGAGCTGAAGAAGTGTTGTAACCACTGTTACCTGATTAAGCCCCCAGATGACATTGAGTTCTTTAGCAGAGCTGAAGCCTTACAGGTCTGTTTAATTTACTTTATTTTATTGTAACATCAGGGTTTCTGTTAGTTCTGCCGCAGTAAATATTTGTAAGGAATTAGGGTTATCGAAATCAAATCTGAATAGTGTTTTCACATGTAAACACTTAAGCCGTGGTTTTTGACAAAACCAGATAATAGGTTTGTTGGAGATGAACCTGGAAAGTGGATGAGAGCCGGCGGCAGCAGCAGGGGGCGGGACAAAAAGCTGCCGTCAAGTCGGGCACTTTCCAGCAGTCTTCAAAGAATAAACAGGATAGTTACAGAAATATTAACATCCTGTAAGAGCCATCTGTAGGCTAACTGTAGCTTGCAGACGATGTTGGGATTTATTTAAATTTGTTTGTGAATATATATATAAATGGAGAATGTGTGTGTATTAGGCATTGTATTCTATCCTGTATTTTTATGTCTACTTTGTAAAGCACTTTTTAATTGCTTGTTTTGATAAGTGCTACAGAAATAACCCTCTTTGTTATCAACCACATAAGCTGTTTACCAGATTAAATCCTTCATTGCACAACATGAGGATAATATCCTATAATCAATCATTAAATATCACAATTACACAGAACATTTAGATTTTCTACAAAAGGTGGTGTGTAAGGTCAAAACTAAGAGCCAATCAGCTCTTTGATCAGACGTTCAGATTTTGTAATGCTTTCCCTCAAATCCCCGTCCTCACACTCAAATAGCCCCTGCTTGCGCTTGGATTGCTCTGTTTCTGCTCAAACGGTATACTTATACCCAGATGTATTGTTGCTCTCACAGATTTCATACCAAATGAACACAGTTGAGTGTATATTGATTTCCTAATGTTAATTGGAGAGGATGGACCAGTAATTGTTTGCCACTCTTCTCCTCCGACAGCAACTGATCCGCAGCAGTGGGAAGCTGGTTCTGTTGGACAAACTGCTGGTGCGTTTGAAGGAGCGAGGCCACAGAGTTCTCATCTTCTCCCAGATGGTGCGGATGTTGGATATCCTGGCTGATTACCTGAAGAGCCGACAGTTCCTCTTTCAGGTAGTTACTCACTTTGCTCACATAAAAATCTGACATACTGTACACGCATATGCAGATATGCTCCACAAAAGCAGACCAGCGCGGCAGAAATATGAAATGCCATCTACATATTTCTGTTGTAAATTTCTGAACGTTATGTTTTAAATTTGTGTAGCGATTAGATGGCTCCATCAAAGGTGAGATGAGGAAGCAGGCGTTGGATCATTTTAATGCTGAGGGCTCAGAGGTAAGTTCTATGCACTGTATGCAGTAAATGTGCTTTATTTGAATACACCAGGACTTTTATCATGTATGATGAACCTCCAATTGTTTGCCCAGGATTTTTGCTTCTTGTTATCAACACGTGCTGGTGGTCTGGGTATCAATCTGGCATCAGCTGACACAGTAGTCATCTTTGACTCAGACTGGAACCCCCAGAATGATCTCCAGGCCCAAGCCAGGGCCCACAGGATCGGACAGAAAAGACAGGTAAGTAACAGCAGCCATAAACCTCACTACATTTACGGACCATGGAGTTGGTAGTTAGTAACACCATGTTCACTGTGGCTAACAGAAGCTGTAGCTACCTCACAATCAAAGCCTTAGACCACAGGAACACTGAAAGTGTGAAGCAGCGAAAGGGAATGTTATGTAGGCATTAGCAAAAACTGCAGCTCCACTCAGCTGAGAGGTGTTGGCCGTTTTACAGTGTTTACTTAAGCAAAAGTAGCAATGCCACAATTAAATAATAATGTTAGAAAGCCTTTAAGTCGGTTCAATTCCATTTATTTGTCCAAAAAATAAGTCCAAAAGCACACATTGGCATCAGAAGGCTTTACGTTTAACGTTTGAAGTACAGGATTATTTGAAACAAAATGTACTAGCATAAAAAGTACTCGTTATGCAGAATGGCCAATTTGAGAGTTATACATTATTAGACATATTATACCTACTTGATGGGCATTTTCATCTATAATAATGCATCAGCTTTATGAGTGAATGTACAGTATTTCCAATGAAATGTAGTGGAGTATAAAGTAGCAATTAAAACAAGTACCCAAACTTTGTGGTACTTAGTTACTGTGAGGAACTTCAAACTGTTATGAAAGCCTCAATGTAATCCTGATGCCTCTATATAACCTACATAAGTAAACGAGACCATCAGAGAAAAGATTGGCTATTCCTATATAGTCATTTTAATTTTTTTTTATCAGTGCCACCGGGTCAGATTCGGCACGACAAAATCATACAGGTTAACCAGAAAGTCCTTCAGCTCAGACTCTAGTGGGGCTCCTGCTGGGAGCCGACACCACGCTAATCAGACCCTGCGGCAGTAAATTGAGAGGTTTTCGAAAGGGACTGTGGTGCTCAGAAACACTACCACTTTTGTCCACAAGGACTGCCAAAATCAACACTAAATGAAAGTTCCTCATTGTAGCTTTAACTACAGTGTTTCAGTAAATATTCTTAATTACATTCCACCACTGCGAATGGCCTGTCTGGCCCTACTCGGATAATCCCTGGTATATACATAGAGGTAGATATAAATGATCTACCTTAACCAAATTCTCTGCTACAATGTGTTTGTATTCATATTCCACCTTTGCTTGTGGACTGGCAGGTGAATATATACCGTCTGGTGACGAAGAGCTCAGTGGAGGAGGAAATCATTGAGAGGGCGAAGAAGAAAATGGTGCTGGATCACCTTGTCATCCAGAGGATGGACACTACAGGGAAAACTGTCCTCCATACCGGTGCTGCTCCCTCCAGGCAAGCAACGCATACCTCCTTCTGCTGCCTGACTGCCTTTCCTTCTTTTGCCCACATCCCTCTTGAACTCAAACTTCTGGTGCTTGTTGACAAACTTTTTATTTACAAGTCATGTCATTGAAGAGTGCAGCCTTTTTTTTATCCACCCAAAAAAAATCAAGTGATTTCATCCGTAGTGTTTGTACTCCCCTCAAAAGTTACTGCTACACTTTGCTGTTTTCTGACGTCTTTTATGACATACAGTTCAGCACCATTCAACAAGGAGGAGCTGTCTTCCATCCTGAAGTTTGGTGCTGAGGAGCTTTTCAAAGAGCCAGAGGGTGAGGAGCAGGAGCCTCAGGTATGTAGTAATATACTGAATGATGTTCGTGTATAATCACAACTTTTCTCTGAAATATATTTGAGTGGCATGTCGTGGCCTTTTCTGCTCTGTAGGAAATGGACATCGACGAGATCCTCAAAAGAGCTGAAACCAGGGAAAATGATCCTGGACCCTCCACAGTGGGAGAAGAACTGCTGTCTCAGTTCAAGGTATTAAAAGAAATGTATACACATTAAGTTGTGATGTTCCGTTCTTTAGCAATTTAACATTTACAGTTGTGACTTGACCTGTGCAGGTGGCCAACTTCTCCATGATGGACGAAGAGGAAATGGACATCGACTCTGAGCGTAGTCATCGGAGTTGGGACGACATCATTCCAGAGGAACAGAGGAGGAGGATGGAGGAGGAGGAGAGACAGAAGGAGCTAGAGGAAATCTACTTGCTGCCTCGCATGAGGAATTGTGCCAAACAGGTACACAAGCAGTCCTGCTTAATATAATAACAACTTATGATAATTTGTGTGCTACTCAGTGGTATTTTGCGTTTTGGGTTCTTAGTGAACTTCCAGGCAATTTTCTTGGTTTGTGTTAACAGACAAGCTTTAACGCTGGTTCGGGACGGCAGAGCAGGAACAGGAGGTACTCTGGGTCTGACAGCGACTCCCCGTCAGACCGAAAAAGGCCAAAGAAACGAGGGCGGCCTCGGACCATTCCACGAGAAAATATCAAGGGCTTCAGCGATGCTGAGATTCGGAGGTGATTATATACACTCCAGAGTTCTCAGGGTTGCTTTTAATCTACTTCTCCTCACATTTCCCTGTTTACATCTCTGTGAATTCTTACAGGTTTGTCAAGAGTTACAAAAAATTTGGAGGACCACTGGAGAGGTAAGCCGCGTCCTATTTTCTCATATTGTTTTTATCAATTAAAAAATAACATGCCAACAGTCTGCTCAACAAGTGTCTTGGTCACTCAGGTTGGATGCTATTGCTCGTGATGCTGAACTTGTGGATAAGTCTGAACATGATCTGAAACGCTTAGCAGAGACCGTTCACAATGGCTGTGTGAGAACACTACGAGAAAACCCATGTGGACCAGAGAAGACTTCAGGTAACATTATAGGCCCATGATAGGAAGGAGTTTAGGAATGTGTTTGTTTATTTTTAACATACGTAAAAGTTAAAGCCTGTCATTACTCAGTTTCTGAAAAGTGAAGTCATGTGCAAGTGCCTTACACTTGCATTCTTTCTACTGGCCATCCCTCCTTTTTGTTCACTATAAGAATTTGATTTATTTTCCAAACCCCAAAGTCTTCAATTGACAATGATAAAAAACGGAAGGAGCTTTTTTTAAGATATATGACTTGATTAAATACAGCTTGGGAAGACACAGTTCCTACCCTAATATAGTTTTCAATGCTTTAGGTGAATAGGAATCCATTTTATCATCTGCTGATCACAGGCCAGGGATGCAATTTTCCAAACCGCATATAAACTGTGGTTTGCACACACATCGATAGGGCTATAGGCCATGGTTTCAATACGCATGGTACAGTGAATCATTTCTTAGACTGGTTGTCTTTCGCATGATTAAATGGCTCATAAAGTATGAACCTTTAAGAGCTCTGTTGTTTGACCACCAGGAGGCAGAAGAGGGAAGGTGAAGGGCCCTACATTCAGGATCTCTGGAGTCCAGGTGAATGCCAAGCTTGTTATCTCCCACGAGGAAGAGTTGACTCCACTCCACAAGGCCATTCCTGCTGACCCCGAGGAGAGAAAGAAGTAAGGTTCCCAATAGACTAAATGATTTCTGTTAGACGAATTGGGCACCACAGTTTATTTTTATTGGTCGGTGTAATATCCAATAATTTAATGATGCATAGGCTGTCGTATATCAAGCGACCATGTTACTAAAAATGACCAAATATATTTAAATATCTAAATCTTAATTCTATGTGTTTTATAGGTATATGATTCCATGCCACTCAAAGGCAGCACACTTTGACATTGAGTGGGGGAAGGAGGACGACTCCAGCCTCCTCATAGGAATCTATGAGTACGGTTATGGCAGCTGGGAGATGATCAAGATGGATCCGGACCTCAATCTCACACACAAGGTGAGTTCAGGCATAAAACATATCTTATCTCCCTATGTGATCATAGAGGGGCATGCATATTGTCTTGTTTTAAATTTTATATATACTGTGGATGACTTTCTTTGTAAGGCCTCAACTTCTTCAGTTTTATTTATTTTTTTAGTTTCGAGTCCTAAGTGTTTCCCCATATTCACCTGTTTGTTTGAGCAGGCCAGCCAAATATTTGTTTATTATTTTGTATTTTTTTTCCTTTCAAATGTCGGTACAGAAGCAAGTGCAAATTATGTATGAGTGTGATGTATTTGTGTTCAGTTGTTTCTGAATACATTTTTTTAAATGTTTCCATTGTTGATCAGCTCCTACCAGATGACCCTGACAAGAAGCCACAGGCCAAACAGCTCCAGACCAGAGCAGACTACCTCATCAAGTTGCTAAGCAAGGACCTGGCCAAAAGAGAAGCACAGAAACAAGCAGGGACAGTAAGTCTCACAGTACATGTGAAATATCCTCTGCATCACAATCTAGGATGCTTTTTTCCCTTTTCAAATTGAATATGGATAGATTAAAGTGTATGTCTACCAGAATCTACCATGCCTCTTTGTATGTATGTAGGCTAATTCACGGAAGAGGAAACCAAGAAGTAAAAAGAGCAAGAATCTAAAGCCTGCTAAGACAGACGAAGTGATGAAGAGCACGTCCTCAGATCCCCCATCGGACAAGAGGTCGGATGATGAGGAGGAAATTGAGGAGGAAAAGGTCAATTTTTATACCACTCACACTGCTAACTAATGAATTATTCCTGTTTTCACTTTGGAGTTGATATGTAACGCGGTTCGACCCTTTCAGGAGGTGGCACCAGTGAAGGCGCCGGGCAGACGGAGCCGAGTAGACAGGGTGGTGGTGGTGGTGGTGAAGGAGGAGGAGGACGACGACGACGACGACGACGACGATGAAGATGAGGAGCCTGAACAGGAGGTTTCTTCATCCGGGGAGAGGGAGGTCATAGAAAAAGAGATCAAAAAAGAGAAGGAGGAAAGTTGGGACATTAAAGAGACAAAGGAGCCAAAAGAGAAAAAAGAAACAAAGCCTCTGGAAGCGGTACATAAACAGGAGGAGAGCATGGAAAAGGTGAAATAATAATTCCATATGTGATACGTATCCTCTACGACTATGAACCATAGATTCATTAAAGTAATTCATAATTATGCTGAAGTCTGCCAGGGTAAATAAGTTAAGGACAAAAGACGATGGATTGGTTTGAAATTCATGCTTAATCCTTTTCATCAGATCGAAGTAAAGACTGAGGTACGAGAACGAACAAAGAAAGCCTCTGATGTGCCAGTTCATATTACAGCAAGTGGGGAGACTGTGCCAGTATCTGAGGAGTCTGAGGAACTGGACCAGAGGACCTTCAGTGTGGTATGTTTCACTGATTGCCAAATCTTTTTTGTTCAACGTTCAGTTTATGGCATATACAGCGTGAGACTCAGTGAGATTCAGTGGCACGCAGTGAGACTCAGCGGGCACGCAGCGAGACTGTTACTGGAAATACTGTTAAAACCATTACCAATACATATTGCATGTATGTAAGTGTTGTATGTTTTGACGAATGGAATAGCAGCATGATAGAAATATGAGCGATGCTCAACATGTTGCATGAACATTGCAGTGTAAAGAGAGGATGCGGCCGGTGAAAGCGGCCCTGAAGCAGCTGGACAGACCGGAGAAAGGGCTGTCGGAGCGCGAGCAGCTCGAACATACAAGACAGTGCCTCATCAAGATCGGAGACCACATCACTGAGTGTCTGAAGGAGTATTCCAATCCTGACCAGATCAAACAGTGGAGAAAGTTAGTAAACACACACACACAGAGTTACGCTGACCGTCAATGGAGATTTAACATGGGTCAATGTTAGTGGTGTAACAGACTATTGTCAATCCGTGATCCATACGGATCCCTTCTCTCGGTTCAGCACACATGTGAACCGCGGATTTATTACAGTTAACGTTATCCATTACAGCTTTACTGACCATCTTTATCCACCAAAAGTCAGTAAAATATGAGTTCAGGACATCATTTATGTTTTTCTAATCGCCATTCACAATGTAATACTATCAGTGTTTAAATCATAGACTGTGTAAGAAGGTTTAAATTGACAGGAAGGGGGCAGCACCGCTAACAGCCAGCAGACCGAGGTTCCATTCATACATTCATACATTGTGATGCTTTCAGGCTCTGTTCAGTGAAAATGAATATTAGGTGAAGGTAAATTATGACGTTATCATGATGTGTTCACATGTAATCATGTAAAATGTAGTGTTGGTGATAAACTTGAATAAATCCAGTTGTTTGAAGATGTTTTCACAACAACATAAATAGATATTGGAGATGAATTATGATCCGTTTACACTACCTCAAGGCAGATTATAATACATCATTAAAATAGTAATGACAAGATTTGTTCTAATCAATAAAAATACAATATTTATTTCCTTATCGTTTGAATTGTTTTTATAAAGACAAAAACACTAGATGACTAACTGAGTCGGATCCTTGTTATAATCAAACAAAGAGTATCATCAATTATGATCTGTTGCACCTCTAGTCTTGTAGACTTGAATGGGTTACAAGACTTGCACCGTGGTTCATATGTTCCATATGTTAAGTGGATGGTGTTTGTCTTTCACAGAAACCTGTGGATATTTGTTTCCAAATTCACTGAGTTTGATGCCAGGAAACTACATAAACTGTATAAGCACGCAATCAAGAAACGACAAGAGAACGCCCAGGTATGTGAAGGCCCTGTAGTCATTCTTACTTTGGATTACAGTGTGACATCCTTTAATGACATGTATAGAAATTCATCATGACGACGATTCTTTCTTCAGGCAATGGAGCAGAACACTAGAAGTATAACCACCCACGGCTTTAAGCATGCAGGTACATTCAGTTTCCCTCTGCTGTACATGGATGATATAAAGAGTAAGTTGACACTGTGTACTGATGATTTGTGGTTTTGGTCCTCAGATATTGAAAGGCTGAAGGACAACTCGCACCAGGACGATAGCAGCAGGGACAGCTACAGCTCCGACAGGCATCCGCCTTCAGGTCGATACCACGAGAGCAGCAGCAGCAGTAAGGAGAGACACAGCTCGGAGTCCCACAGGAAGGCCACAGCAGGGGAATCCAGGAAAAGACCGTACTCATCCTTCAGCAACGGCAAAGACCACCGAGACCACTACAGACCAGACAGCAGGGACAGAGACAGACAGGACAGGTGAGGGACAAAATACACTTTGAATTTGTTGCATTTCTACCCTCTGAATTCCAGCCTGTTAAGATAAATATACAAAATATACAAGATAAAAGGAGGGGGCTGATCACAGTGTTCAACACTAGAGTGGAGGAGGTCAATCTGTTTGTCAGGAAGTCTAAAGTCCCCATGTCTTGTCCCCACTTGCTGATTGAAGGTATCATGAAGACACATTATCAGGTGCAGTTTGTAAACGGCATTCAAAATTCCTCCCGCTCAATGAGCGAGCGAGCAGGAAACTGACCACAGTGATGGTCAAACGAGATTGTCTGTCGGTCTGTCTCTCTCTCTCTTTGTCTCTCTCTAATCATGAAACAGGAGTCAATGAAATTGATCATACATTATGAATCGCCTACATCGCTTAAATTATTCATATCACAATTTGCAGGTAAAGTCTTTGAAGTACGACAAGCTACAAAAACAATTATATTTCATCAGAAGTTCACTCAACCAATCAGCTAGCATCTTTAATGGTCACATGGTAATTAAATGAGTCAACAAGGGCACCAAAGTATGAATTAATTTGTCTTCATATAGATTTAGGTCTTATTGTCCAGCCCTAGTGCAATTCTTGTTTTTTTGTTTGTCCTCTTTGCTGCTGAGTCATGCCGATGCTTTGTGTGTGTGTGTGCAGATACTACAATGACAGTAAGCACAGGAAGCTGGAGGAGTTCCGCCCCAGCAGAGACCACCGGCTGGACGTGAAGGACCATTCCCACTCGGAGCACCGCTCCTCCTACCGCTACCACTCAGACTGGCAGGCGGAGCAGCGGGCCTCGGCCAGCGGGCCCCGTTCCCCCCGGGACCAGCGCTCGCCCTACGACTCCCGCTCGCCCATGGGACACCGCTCGCCTTTCGACTACTCGTCGGACCACAAGAGCACACCGGAGCAGATCTGGAGCAGCCGCAAGACATAACAGGAGCTGCCCGGGTCTGCCAGTAGCAGCCATAGACTCATCAACACAGCAGATGCCTTACAGGGACTGTGGACTCGGACCAGAAGCTGTCTGAAGCGCTGTGTTCCAGTCACTTCAGCACGGCGGTCCTCTCCTCGCTTCAGCTGCAGCTCATCTCGCTAACCCGGGAGACGAACGCCAGGGAGCGGCTCAAACCAGGCAGAAGAAAATAACAATGGAAAAAAAATTAAAGCATATTTTTGTATTAAAGAGTTTAAAGCGTCATTGCTGTGTTCAACAGCAAGCAGCAGTTTTCTGTTATTTTTATAAACTTTTTTTTTTAACTCTGGAAACTGAATTGACCCTGAGTGCTGCCTCATATTCCCACCAACCAATGACACTGGATCCTGTAAATGACTGTTCTCTATGTGTGACTGTCTCTCTATCATGCCTAATGTAATTATCTACCTTATTTAAGTGGTGTCGCGATGAGAAGTTGGTGTCACGTGAATCGCATTACAAGTTGATGTAAAGGTGTCTGGTTGAATCCAGCCCGGGCTCAGGCTCACCACCTGAAGTACCTCATTTACAGCATTTCTCATTTTCCTCAGCAGGTTTTCTATTTTCCACAAGGCGTGAATTATTTAATAACATATCCTAGCTGTAAAAAAAATAAAATCACCTGGATTGTTTTAGTTTTTTTGGAGAGCAAGGTGTATCATGTTTTTTTCCTCAAGCTACACTGTTGTACATTTTTGTAAAATAGTAAATCAGTGGTCTTTTTCCTCAGGCTTTTTGGATTTATTATGACTTTTCCCCATCAACTCAGGCTTTTTTGTCGTTCTATGAGTGAGTTCCTGTATAATAGTTATTTCATGACAATGCTTTCAGAATATTACTTTTGGTAAAGGGAAAGTTCTTTAATGATTCTCAGTTTTATCCTGTAGTGCTTAGCTCTTTTGCCTCAGTGTGTCCAAATCAGTAAGTTGGAAGGAACTGACTTTTGAAATCAGTCTGAAAAAAGACAGTTGTCTTTCACTAGAAGCACCTGTTGGATCTTAAGCTCCACTTTTTACACTTTTTTTTTTTTCTTGACCTTTCAGTTTTCTTTTCTACGTAGGCAATAATGTCAATGTTTCTATGCAGCCAAGTATATTTGTGGTGAACCACCCAACTGAATGAAGTCACTGTTACGGTTCACACTGTTGTACATAAATTTCCTCTATATTTCAAAATGACTTTACACTGAAAGTGCATGAGTTTTTATGAACTGTTTTATATAGTTGTTTATGAAGCCATTAAAATCAATCACTGTACTCACTCGTACCAACTCTCTTAAACACGGTGTCGACTGCTTGCTTCTGCCCGAATGAACACATGGGAAGTTGATTTTGTTCCACTGAACAAGTGAAGGCCGAGCTGACAATCACTACAAATAACAGCTAGATTTTGACTGGCGATGTGTCGTGATGTTTGCTTGAATGAAACAGGATAGCTTTATGTCCTCTCTGCAGAATGCTGGTGGTAGTTATTTGGTGGTAGGCATGTTGTGACTGTCCTCCCTCTGACCAGAGCAGCAGTGTACTGACATGTCTTCCTTTGAACCTTGTGAATGTAGTCAAAGCGGGACTTCCTTTCCTGAGCAGCACCAACAGATCAATAATATTTGGATTTCAAAAGAAGTAGCTATTTGAGCAATCATCTCAATTACAACAATGCACTTTAAATATACACTAGGACCTGGCCCCCAGGTAATGGATTTATACCTCTACATACCATTAAATATAATAAATCATTATACTTAGGAAGCAAATTCATTTTACGTTTGAGACATGAGCATGTCAAATCAACTGAACTTATCAGAAAACATGACATTTAAAGCAAACAACAAAAACAGATGTTTCTAATTACGTCACTAACAAACTCTTGCGACCCCTGTGGGTCCTGGGAGCACAATGACACCAGCACATGGTCAAATAGCGTTCTCAAACGTTCTGTTGGAGCCATAATGTGGCATTTGTAATATTCTGTTTCTACTGACATTTAAGTGTCTTAAGTAAAACGAATGATACCAGTTTGTCTCATAGGGCGCGGTGGGCGTCAATCTTTATTCGTAGCCGACGTCATCACAACATGACGGTTACCTGAACCGGAAGTATCCAAGATACTACATCCCCCTTCTTTTGAAACAAAACATGGCTATAGCTACCAAATGAAATAGTAAACATAATGCATTTAAACATTTTAGAAAAACTGCATATAGGCAGCTACGTATGCCAAATCTGCAAGAACACTGTTACTGAAGGAAATATGAAAACAATTTTCTCATCAACAGTTCATGTCTCAACAGCATTTCAACTGTTTCAAACTTAAACACTTTATTTTCATGAACATATCCTTCAGTTCTTTTCCTGTTGGGATCACAAGTCTAATATGTCTCTAGGCTTCACTATGCGGCCTGATCTGGTGGCTGTTTGGGACCTGTATGACCTGCAGAGTCCTGCTGTACTGTTTGAGACTAAGTGTCCTCAGGCTCCACCTGGTGGTTGTTTGGTGGAAGTACCTGGCTTGTGCCACTTTCACACGTCTGCAGGAGGTGACGCCGGTTACGCCTGAGAATGTGACCTCCATCAGTGCGAATGTTGTAGGACCTCTGGGTACCTGCTGGCTCGACTACTGTTGCGGGTTCCCGTGTCCCTGTGGGAAGCTGGAAACGGACCATAGCTCCTTCCGGTAGTGCCGGTAGTGTCCTAGCATTCCTGTCGTAGTATTGTTTTTGTCTCTGTTGGCACAGTTGCCTTCTGCTGTGAACTGCGCTGCGACAGACAAGTTCAGGTTGCAGTTGTTTTTCTGTGATTGGTAGGATTGAGCACAGACGCCTGCTCATTAGCAGCTGCGCTAGCGACTTCAGTCCATCAACTGGTGTGTTCCTGTATTCCAGTAAACTGAGGTACGGGTCTGTCCGCTGTGCATGTGCTTTGTCCATGAGGGCTTTGACAGTCTGAACAGTCCTTTCAGCCAAACCGTTACTCTGCGGGTACAGCGGGCTGCTCGTGATATGCTCAAAAAGTCCCATGCATGAGCAAAACCTCTGAACTCTTGTGAACTGTAACAGGGTCCATTGTCACTGATTACTGTCTGGGGTATTCCAAATCTGGCGAACATGGATTTCAGCTTTTGGATGACAGTTGTGTGAGGTTGATGATTTTTTCTACCTCAAAGTACCTGCTATAATAGTCAACGACAACTATATAGTCTGTGCCAGGTGAACAAGTATGTGGCTATCGTTTGCCAAGGTCGTTCCGGGGTAGGATGCAAGAGCATCGGTTCCTTTGTATTGGAGCTGCGTCGCTCCAGGCAGATGCGGCAAGATCCTACTAGTGCCTCTATCTGTTTGCACATCCCGGGCCAGAACAGTACGTCTCTTGCTCGCTGCTTACACTTTTCCATCCCTAAGTGTACAGTGTGTGTATGCGTGAAAGCATTTCAGCTCTGAGTGAGTGTGGCACAATGATTTTTTCATCTTTGAGCAGTTCTTGTCCCGATGATTCCAATACTCAGCGACAGCAGGCGGACACCTTTTGTTCGACTCAGGCCATCCTGTTTGGATAACTTGTCTCAACATTGAGACACGCCTACACGCCACGTTGTAGGCGTGGCGGTGCGGCTGCCAAGGGTTTCCGCATGATTGACTCCAGCGGTTTGTGGTCTGACTCGACGATCACCTGTCGTCTGTACAGATATTGATGAAAGCGTCTGCATCCAAAGAGCACTGCGATTTGAGCGTAATTTTCTTCAGCCTCATTTAGTGTCTTGGTTGCATATGCGACCGGTTGCGTATGCGACTGGTTTCTCTCCCTGGAGCAAGACTGCTCCTAAGCCGCATTTTGATGCATCGACTTGTAGTTTCACATCTTTGGTGTGGTCGAAGTATGTGAGCACTGGGCCGGGCTCCTGTATTAGCAGGTCTTTCATTTGCTGGAATGCAACGTCTTGATTTGAGTCCCACGTGAATTCACTGTTCTCTTTCAGCAGTTGTCTGAGCGGGGCAATTTTCTCTGAAAGTCTGGGTGCAAACTTGGAGAGGTAGGTGACCATTCCCAGTATGGTCTCCAGCTCTGCTTTGCTGCGTGGGGGAGCCATTTCTTTAGTTGCCTTGACCTTGTTATGGTCGGGCTTGATGCCTTCTCGTGTCAGTCTATGTCCAAAATAGCTCACCTCAGAGATGATGCTTTTGTCTTTGTTTAGCTTCATTCCTCTCCCTGGTTCTCTCCAGCATGGCGCGCAGGTTGGCATCGTGCTCCTCTTTGGTGCGGCCACACACCAAAATGTCATCTACGCCCTGAAGCCCCTCGTAGGCCTCATCAACTCTCCTCTGAAACTCATCCTGTGCAGTAATGATTCCGAAAGGGAGCCTTTTGAACCGATATCTGCCGTAGATGGTGTTGAACATGGTCAGCATGGATGATTCATGGCTGAGTTTTATTGTCCAGTATCCAGATCTAGCGTCCAGTACACTGAAGTACTGTGCTCCGGCTAGTCTTGGTGTGACATCATCTAGAGTGGGAAGTGGATAGTGGGGTCTCTGGATAGCTTTGTTTAGGGGGCGGGGATCTAAACACACCCTAAGCTTTCCTGTTTTCGGCTTTTCCACTGCCACTAGTGCATTCGCCCACTCAGTCGGCTCTGTTACCTTTTGGATTATATCCATTTTTTTCCATTTCGTCAAGCTCATCTTTGAGTCGGTTGCGCAGGGCATATGGGATACGCGAGGTGGGCACACCACCGGTATTGCTGAGGGTTTAAGGCGAAAGGTGCATTCTCCAGGGAAGAGTCCAATGCCTTTAAATACGTCAGCAAACTCTTCTGTGATGCTGGTGTGTGTTTTTGGCCGTGCGTCAACCATGTGCACTAGCTTGACCAAGTTTAGGTCTAAACATGCACGTAGGCCCAAAACAGGAGGAGCATTTTCTGCATACACTATGTCAAAATCTAACATGGCTGTTTTCTGCCTGTATCTGCATGCTAACTTGCAAGCTCCTTTTACCTCAAGTCTCTGTCCACCATATCCTGAGATGTTGCTGTCTGACGGACCTAATGCAATACTTCCTAATATT
The DNA here is from genome assembly GCF_004355925.1 of Anarrhichthys ocellatus. Taxonomy (NCBI): domain Eukaryota; kingdom Metazoa; phylum Chordata; class Actinopteri; order Perciformes; family Anarhichadidae; genus Anarrhichthys; species Anarrhichthys ocellatus. Next base: position 58,585 of record NW_022280225.1, on the reverse strand, counting down.
TTGTGAAATATATTCACTGGTATCACATTGGCCTGGGCATCTGTGTATCTATCTTGAGCTTTAGCTTGTGCTTCGCCTTTCCTATTTCCACCTCTGCGAATGCCTGTTCCCTTGTTGTATTTTCGTGCTTTTTTATAATAGTGTCAATATACAGATCCACTGGTGCTTGTTCCGTGCTTTCTGAAACAGCATGGACTTTCTTGGGCTTGTATTTTGATGGCTGATAGTGTTTTTGTCCTACACATATTAGCAAAGTGGTTGGGCTTTTTGCATTTGTTACACTGACGTCCTTTTGCGTGGCATTCCTCCGTGCGACCGTGTTCTCGCATGCTCCACACTCTTTGCCGACAGTTATTTTGCGTCTGTGGTATCTTTGTTCGGAACTGAACGGCCTTCTGCTAACTGCATGAACAGACTGGCTAGCTGCATTAGCGGCTGGGCAACCCATAGTCTTTAGCTGCTGTTGTGATAGCTCCTGTGAGCGTGCAATGTCAATCGCTTTCTCGAGCGTTAGATCTGGACCGTGACGGAGTAGTTTTTCCCGGACTCTTGGAGAGTTTGCACCGAAAACGATCCTGTCTCTAATCATCTCATCACCGTTAGGGTAGTTGCAGTCTTTTACTAGCAGCTTTAGCTCAGTCACAAACTGGTCGAAATTTTCACAATCCTTCTGTATCTTTTCGTGAAATTTATATCGCGCGAAAATGGGGTTAGCTTTGGGCGTTACATATGCTTCAAACTTCGCATAGTATGTTTGGAGTACCTTTCTCTCATCTGCCGTGAGGGTCCATGTATTATATCCATCTCTGCCTTTTTCACAGATCCACAGGAGTAGATAGCTGCACTTTTGTTCCTCCTCTTTAGCGCTTAGCGGCCGGAGAACATTAGCTCCACATGCTGGCGAAACTTTCTCAATGCGTCGGGCAGGTTAGATGAATCCCAATCCATCCGTGGCGTGGGAACGCCTGTGTTCTCCATCTTCCGTCGTCAGGTCGAAGTGAGAACCAAATCTATTCTGACACCATGTAATATTCTATTTCTACTGACATTTAAGTGTCTAAGTATAACGAATGATACCAGTTTGTCTCATAGGGCGCGGTGGGCGTCCATCTTTGTTCGTATCGTATTTTACACTCACTGGCGCACATCGGTGACATCATCACAACGTGACGGTTACATGAACCAGAAGTATCCAAGATATTACAACCATGACACTCAAAGCCCATATTTTTGTTAGGAGACAAACTGTAGCTAATATTTGTGGCTTAAATTACAGACCAGTAGTTAAAATGGACGGAATAGGAGACGGATTTCAAATTCTTGACCTTACAGACCCCGAATTCATCTTTCCTCCTACTGCAGCAGGAGATCGACATTATGTTGGATTCTCGGGCTTTTGGGAATTTATCAATCATGGAATCCTCCCCCTAAGGATTGTAGACCAGTTCTCGCTTATGGCCGAAGATGCAAATAGGAACGGTGACATCGATGAAAACCTGAACAACGATGAAATCGAGGACAACAATGAAGACCAGGAGGATGACAACCAAGATGTCAATAATGACAACATGGATAATATTGTCAACATTGGCAACAATGACGGCATCAACAACGACAATGTAGATACCAACACTTACAATCGCAATCTTGATAACAATAATGAAGAAGTGGCTGGTCCATCCAAGAAACGGAAGAGAAAGACTAACAGAGTAGAAGAGGAGAGGAGCAGCAAAAAAAAGGAGATGGTGGGATGAGTCTGCTGAAAGCAACACCGACAGCACCGACTTCAACAAGGAAACTGAAACTAGTCCAATCGAACACGGTAAAGTTCCTGAAGACGATCCTCTGCCCTGTCCATCCAAGAAACGGAAGAGAAAAACTAACAGAGTAGAAGATGACAGACAGTTTTATGTACTGAGTGAGTCAGACAGACAGACAGTTTTATGTACTGAGTGTTTCTACTGACATTTAAGTGTCTAAGTAAAATTAATGATACTTAAATGTCAGTAGAAACAGAATATTACAGTGTTGTTTTCTTATGTCTTTGAGGGAAACATGGGGTGGGTACACATGCAGTTCTGACATTGAACAGTGGGTGGCACATTAACCTAAAGTGCATATATGTAAGTGCCTGGTAATAAGAATCAGGTGTGTGTGGGCGGGAAGCTAACAGTTTTTGACCTTGTCAAGGTGGCGTGTCAACCGGTGTGTCAGCCAGCATGTCAGCCAGCATGAAAGCTTGGAGTTTCAAGGTCTTATATCATCCCATCAAGTAACCTGTGGTATTCTGTTATGGTGTCAATATGCATTTGAATAAATGGATCAAGGATCGAAAGAAAGACAGCACATTGGACAGTGAAATGTTTGTGGAACACGCGTCCGAACAAGTTCTCCCGTTCGCCCCCCAGTGGCTTTAATATATAAAATGGATGTTTGTTAAAGTCAGTACACGTTCTTTATTGGGTTTACGGTGTCAGACTGGACTGGGCCGTGCGCGTGGGTTTGGTGAGGTCTGCCGTCTTCTCCGTCACACTGCCAGTCTGTGTCTCTTGCCCCGATTCTCGCGCGTCTGTCACTACTAGTGTTTTTATATCAGAGAGAGACAATTTAATATGGCTTTCAGCTGCGCCTAATTAAGCCTCTTCGCTGCACCATTCCCTGAACCACACCCCCACTCTGTCCCCTCTGCAGCTGAGCCCGACCACGCCCCGCCACCACAATCACTATCTGCTATATTGCAATGCAGTAATTGCTGTAACCAAGCCATCATTAAAGGAATAGTTGGATGTTTTGTAAATATGATTAATCACTTTATGAACAAGAGTGAGATGAGAGGATCAGTATTTGTCCCTGCTAGTTGCCTAGCAACCTTAGATGACGAGACTCAAGGAAGTCACTACAGCCAGAACTCTCAAGTGTATAAATTGAACTCTTACACATTGTTAATGGCATGTAACCAGTGGGGCCCATGTGACCTCTTATAATAAAGCAGGGTATTTTCAGATACAGCACATTGAGAATGCCTTCTTTATTTTGTGTAAAGTGTATTGAGAGTGTATTGATTTTACACTCAAAATAAACATCCTTACTTAAGACAGCACTGACAGGAAAAAAGATCAAAAGATGTAGTGAGCTGGAAAACTCAAATATATGAAGAAAGTAACTTATAAAACAGGAAACTTAGAACACAGATATAAACAGAAAGGTTTGCTCAGCAGTTTTGGTGTACGTGTGTGTGTATATATATATAAAAAGAATATATACTTTGTATGGAGGTCTATGTATAGATCTCCATATAACACATACATGCATGTGTTTGTACTGTCTACACACCCTGGGTTAATATTGAAAATTCAATACAAATATTTGCACAATTATGCTGATGAAAGTAGATTTGGTAGAGGGACCCGTCAACAAGGCATGCTCATGGGTAATAATAATAATAATAATGCAGGAGTCACCTGAGATGATACAGTGCTTCAGTGATGGAGTGACTTACAGTATGTACCGTCTCCTTCTGAAGCCTGCAGGTTTATCTTTTGTCCTCATGCTTTACATGTTCTCTGAAATGTGTGATAAATGATTATAAAGTCTAGAAATAATCTTCAAGCATGGCTTTTAATTGAAAGTGTTTACAGTCAAACCCAACTTCAAACGTGTGAAGTGCTCCACTTGGAGGGATCTGTAAACAAACGTACCGTTTCTGTATTAAATGAAGACTGTGTGGGCAGATGAATGCTAACCACTCACACATTTTCTGGACATGTATAAAAATATAAGCATTCTGGGACAGGGTTATTCAGACTCTGGAGGAGATTCTATGCTACAAGATTCCCAGAGACCCCCGGATTGTGTACCTGGGATTGATCCTTGGCGACATAATTTAAAAAAAGGACTTCTACCTCTTTAAAATTCAGATACTTGCAAGTAAAAAGGCCATCACAAGGAGCTGGTTGAAAAGTGACCCTCCAAGTCCAGGACAGTGGCTGGACATTGTGGAGGAAATATACTATGGAAAAATTGACTATTTTTCTAAGGATCAAAGCAGGGATCCATGATCAATGCTCGAGAAAATGGACTGTTTACAAGGGAAAAGATGAGTAGTGTTCTCAGGTGACCTGAAAAGAGTAGATCAATGTTTGTCAAGAGTGAATGGTGACCCTTTTATTTTATTTTATTTTCACTTTTATGTCCATTTGTAGTTTTGTCATTAACGATGTTTTGTTCAGTGTAACAGCAACTGAAAAAAAGAAATTAAAAAAAAATATGAAGACTTCAGAATGTCTGTGAATCAAAGAGTCCATCTACTTAAAAGAGTCTTTCACACTATTATTATATATTTTGCCTTTGTTTTTGAAGTTGTCAGATGAAGCACTCAGGAGACCACTTAAGGAGGGTTGTTTTTATTTGGTTCATAAAGGTCATCAGGGCCAGCGTACAGTCATCTGAAGTAAGATACTGACCTGTGAAAACGCCTTTTATGCATGTGACACGAGTAACAGCTACTACAGGTTGGATAAAGATTACATACTTAACAGATTCTCTTTAAGACAAACATTTTGAAGGCAACATTTCCTCTTTACCGAGTGAGCTCCAGAAAGACGCCTCCTTAAGAGCTCTTCTTCTCCTCAAACATGATGTTGGCTGTGGCTCTCTTGGCTGTGGACAAATTACACACAAACGTCACATCTCTGGTTCCTTATCTAGAAATATACTGAAAAGTTACACTTCCTGCGGATGTTTCACATTAAAAGCCCACCAATAAAGGGAGTGAATGACATTTTCCATTTGCTGTTCATGTGAAATATCGGTGCTGGAAATGTTGAGTTTCTTTGAAATAAGCTAAACTCTAAATCAAATGAATAAATGCAATAAAGGCAAAGTATAGGCCACTTCCTCCAAAGGCTTTTCTTATTCACTAATGAATAGTGAATAAGAAAAGCCTTTGGAGGAAGTGTGTTTTACAGAAAATTATACCAGCAGCATATCAGAAAACAGGGATGCTTCTTAATAAAACATATTTTACAAGAATTATGTATAAAACAGATGTAATTAGAAAAGAATACAAAACTATTTAAAATAAAGGTCTCATTCTGTCTGCAGTCTAGGTCAATAATTGTTATTTACATGCTAAATCCTTAATATTTAATTACACAGTTAACCATCACAGTGTGAAATAAGGTTTTACTGACCTCGTTATCCAACAATATTCAGTAAATTATGAGATCAGGACATCATTTATGCTTCTATAGTCTCTGATAATGTTACATTGGAAACAACCAATCAGTGTTTAAATGAACAGGAGAACGAAGGTTCCGTTCAGTTACATTATGATGCGTTCAGGCTCTGTTCAGTCAAAGGTAAATTATGACGTTATCATGATGTGTTCACATGTAATCTCGTAAACTGTAGTGTTAGTGAGAAACTTGAATAAATCCAGATGTTTGAAGGAGATGTTTTCACAACATAAATAGATATTAGAGCTGAACTATGAGCTGTTAACACTAGCTCTCTAAGCAGATTATAATACATCATTAAAACTACTAATGACATGATTTGATTTAATCAATGAAAATACAATCTTTTATTTCCTTATCATTTGAATTGTGTATTTTTTATGAAGAAAAAAAACACGATAGATGGCTATAACAAAGTAAAAGGATAACATTTAAAATTGTTGATGGTTTACTGCCTTCAGAGCGGTTAAATGATTTTTTAGACGTGGTAAATAATAAATAGTCTGGATCCTTGTAGACCAGGTGCTATAATCAAACAACAAAGAGATCTGCATCTGAAAATATGGATCATCAATGATCTGCAATTAGTATCGGAGGCAAAAAAAAAAGGTAAAAGTTATATTTCCTCTCTTTTTCTATATTTATTTGTTCCCTTTTACTAAAAAACCCAATCATTCCAGTATGGGTCGACTCTATTTACAGTAAACAACACACTCACCCTCATCTTTGATCTTATCAGCAGCTTCTGACGCCTTATCCTGGAGCGTCTTCACCGCATCATCAATCCTGGTTTCATTCTTGAGGAAAAATGGTCGAATGATGCGGTTATAAATCTGGATTGATCCATTGGAGGAAGTCGGAGCCATGCACCACACCAAGAAGGCACACTGGGGGGAAAGGAAGAGAGAACATACATGCCAGTTACATTATAGGCTGTAAAATATATGATCACAAATCAGTCTGATCATCTGTCCCTCAAATCGTAAAAAGACAAACTCAGTAAAAGAATCCTAATCCTAATTAGATGCCCAAACCACCTCAGCTGACTCCTTTCGACGCGAAGGAGTAGCGGCTCGACTCCAAGCTCCCTCCTGATGACCGAGCTCCTTACCCTATCTCTAAGGCTGAGCCCGGCCACCCTACGGAGGAAGCTCATTTCGGCCGCTTGTAGCCGCGACCTTGTCCTTTCGGTCATGACCCAGAGTTCGTGACCATAGGTGAGGGTAGGAACGTAGACCGAGTGGTAAATTGAGAGCTTTGCCTTCCGGCTCAGCTCCCTCTTCACCAAGACGGTCTGGTGCAGCGCCTGCTTTACTGCTGCAGCCGCACCAATCCACCTGTCGATCTCCCACTCCATCTTACCCTCACTCGTGAACAAGACCTCGAGATACTTAAACTCCTTCGCTTGAGGTAGGCACTCCGTCCCCACCTGGAGGGAGCAATCCACCGGTTTCCGGCAGAGAACCATGGCCTCAGATTTGGAAGTGCTAACTCTCATCCCCGCCGCTTCACACTCGGCTGCAAACCGCCCCAGTGAATACTGGAGGTCATGATCCGAAGAGGCTAACAGGACCACATCATCTGCAAACAGCAGAGAGGCAATCCCGAGACCCCCGAACCTGACGTTCTCCGCCCCGAAGCTGCGCCTAGATACCCTGTCCATGAAAGTCACGAACAGGACCGGTGACAAAGGGCAGCCCTGGCGGAGGCCAACACCCACCGGGAACGTGTCTGACTTATTACCGAGAATGTGGACACAGCTCCTACTGCAGTCGTACAGAGACCGGATCGCCCGTTGTAACGGGTCCGGCACCCCATACTCCCGCAGCACCCCCCACAAGAACCCCCGAGGGACCCAGTCGAAAGCCTTCTCCAAGTCCACAAAGCACATGTAGACTGGTTGGGCAAACTCCCAGAACCCCTCCAGTAGTCTTGCGAGGGTAAAGAGCTGGTCCACTGTTCCACGGCCGGGACGGAATCCGCACTGCTCCTCTTGAATCTGAGGTTCGACAAGCGGTCGGAGCCTACTTTCCAGCACCCTGGCATAAGCCTTCCCCGGGAGGCTGAGTAGTGCGATACCCCGGTAATTCGAGCACACTCTCCGGTCCCCCTTTTTGAAGATGGGAACCACCACTCCGGTCTGCCATTCCATGGGCACTGATCCCGACCCCCATGCGACATTGAAGAGGCGTGTCAGCCAGGACAGCCCAACTATGTCCAGCGCTTTCAGCATCTCAGTGCGGATCTCATCCACCCCAGGCGCCTTGCCACCAAGGAGCTTTTTAACTACCTCAGCGACCTCTGCCAGGGATATGGGTGAGCCTCCCCCTAGGTCCTCAGGCGCTGCCACATGTTGGTCGGGTTTAGGAGTTCCTCAAAGTGCTCTTTCCACCGCCCGACGATGTCGCCCGTCTGGGTTAGCAGTCCCCCCCCCCCCCGCTGAGAACAGCCTGGGGTAAGCCCTGCTTTCTCTTCCTGAGCCATCGGATGGTTTGCCAGAACCTCCTTGAGGCCAACCGAAAGTCCTTCTCCATGGCCTCCCTGAACTCCTCCCATGTCCGAGTTTTAGCATTCGCGACCACTGTAGCTGCAGCCCTTCTGGCCTGCCGGTACCCCTCAGCTGCTTCAGGAGACCCCTGGGCCAACCAGGCCTTGAAGGTCTCCTTCAGCTTGACGGCTTCCCTCACCTCCGGTGTCCACCACCGGGATCTCGGGTTGCCGCCACGACAGGCACCGATGACCTTCCGGCCACAGCTCCTAGCGGCCGCGTCCACAATAGAGGCTTTGAACATGGTCCATTCGGATTCCGTGTCCCCAACCTCCCTCGGGATGTGTGAGAAGTTCTTCCGGAGCTGGGAGTTAAAGACCTCCCCGACAGGGTCCTCCGCCAGACGTTCCCAGTTCACCCTCACTACACGTTTGGGCTTGCCGGGTCTTTCCAACCGGTTCCCCTGCCATCGGATCCAACTCACCACCAGGTGGTCATCAGTTGACAGCTCTGCTCCTCTCTTCACCCGAGTGTCCAAGACATATGGCCGCAAATCAAATGATACGATTACAAAGTCGATCATTGATCTCCGGCCTAAGGTGTTCTGGTACCAGGTACACTTATGAGCCACCTTATGTTCGAACATAGTGTTCGTTATGGCCAAACCGTGGCAAGCACAGAAGTCCAATAACGAATCACCATTCGGGTTCAGATCAAGCAAGCCGTTCCTCCCAATCACCCCCCGCCATGTTTCTCCGTCATTGCCCACGTGAGCGTTGAAGTCCCACAGGAGAACTATGGAGTCGGTAGGCGGCGCCCTTTCCAGGACCCCTCCCACCGACTCCAAGAAGGCCGGATTATCCGAACTGCTGTTTGGTGCATAAGCACAAACCACAGTCAGAGCCTTGCTCCCCGCAACCCGTAGGCGCATGGAGGCGACCCTCTCATTCTCCGGGGAGAACTCCAACACAGCCGGGGGCTCGTGAGTATCCCCACTCCCGCCCGGCGACTCTCACCCTGGGCAACTCCGGAAAAGGACAAAGTCCAACCCCTCTCCAGGACTTGCTTCCAGAGCCAACGCTGTGTGTGGAGGTGAGTCCAACTATATCTAGCTGGTATCGCTCCACCTCCTGCACCAGCTCCGGCTCTTTCCCCGCTAGCGAGGTGATGTTCCACGTCCCTAGAGCTAGTCTATGCTGCCGGCGATCGACATGCCCAGGCCTCCCGCCCGACCTGCCGCCCGGTCTGCCAGAACTAATTCTGTACCGAGCTGCCGTCATGAAACTACACAACATGGTGATTCATTGCATAACAAAATATTTTTTATTTAATTGATGGTGCAACGGTAATTATTTATAGCTCTGTCATGCTACTACAATGTATGTATAAGTACACATAAGTACACATACACTGTGTGACTGCTGCTGTTACACCTTTACACAGATGAGTAGACTATTCACCAACATGTCTATCTGCTTCAAACCGCTGGTATCAGAACAGATGTACCAGTAAAACATCTCAATGACAAACATGTCAAAACACAACCACACACACAAAACTATCAGAGGATAAAATAAGCCAACAACATTGTTCTCCAAAAATATATTTTGAAATATTTTGAAACATGTCAAGAGAGGGTAAAGAGTTCAAGTTAAGTGTAAAGAGTTCAAGTTAAGTATGCGTTTTAAGCTAGCAGAGCTTGAAAGGAACAGATAGATTCAGCATGCAGCTGTTTGGGTGAGTGCAGTAATGTGACAGTAAACTGGTTATGTACTGCAGTAATGTGACAGTAAACTGGATATGTACTGCAGTAATGTGACAGTAAACTGGTTATGTACTGCAGTAATGTGACAGTAAACTGGATATGCACTGCAGTAATGTGACAGTAAACTGGTTATGCACTGCAGTAATGTGACAGTAAACTGGTTATGCACTGCAGTAATGTGACAGTAAACTGGATATGCACTGCAGTAATGTGACAGTAAACTGGATATGTACTGCAGTAATGTGACAGTAAACTGGATATTTACTGCAGTAATGTGACAGTAAACTGGTTATGTACTGCAGTAGGAAAGTATGTAAAGCAGGACTTTTTGTGCCGTGTTACCACCATTCATATTTATACTACCAATGGGTTTATGATTAAATTGTTAAGTAGAGCACAGTGTAAAAATAATCTGTTAAAAGTACAAGTCCTGCATTCAAAATATTATTGGTAAAAGTACAAAAGTATCAGCAAAATATACTTCAAGTACCAAAAGTGAAAGTACACTCATTATTCAGAATGGCCAATTTCAATGAATGTATTTTATTATATTGAAGCTTAAAACTGTATTTCAGTGGTCATGTACATAGAGGCACAAACATTAATCCTTAGCATTTAGCGTGTAGGGAGTAACTTTGGGTTCAGTGCACTAAGACATGCAGACAGAGGGAAGCAGGGTTAGACCTGTGTTCTGGTTTAAGGACCACCACTCTACCCACCGCAGTAGGCCCAGTTATTCATGCATTACGACTTCATCACTTTAGCTTGTAAAGGTGGAGCTCATTTATTACTTTACATACTTAATAATTAAGTGATATACTACTTAATAATACATCATAGTTTATTAGCTGATTTGTATCTTCTAGTAACTAATATTGTCAAATAAATGTAGTGAATGTTTCCCTTTCAGATGTGGTGGACTAGAATCAGTGGTAAAAGTGAGCTGGTACTCACTTGTCATGCAGTACCAGCACTTCTACGTTGTACTCTTTGGCGTACCGTGCCTTTTCATGTACACAGGCACTTCTAAAAGCTGCTGCTACTATTTTCTGCCCTCTCCATATCAGGTTATCTGGGCCATTCATAATGGCTGGCGCAGTGCCAGCATCTATGCAGCCAACCTCATGAGCCGCATGAACATAAAAACAATGTGGAGAGCACCTGGACGAACCAAGGCATGACACCGAGGACAGGGCGTGAGAACCAGGGACCCAGAACACCCATAATATTACAGGACAAACATTTACAGGAGAATTAAATGTTCAGACAAACACTTAAACACTTTGAGTGTTAACACTATGGGTAAATATTAGTGCTGGGCAACGATTAATATATTTAGTCGCGATTAATATATTTAGTCGCGATTAATATATTTAGTCGCGATTAATATATTTAATCGCGATTAATATATTTAATCGCATTTAATCGCATGGATTTTTTGCGATTAATCGCATTGTTATGGCAAAGTTCAATAATGAATTTCAAAAGTAGTGTATTGCGCACTTTTATTTTAAATGTACTGCTATATGAACAAAAGTGCAATAACATTTGGTTCACGAGATGCAGGTAGCATGTTTTATACTTAATGTGAATATAATTCATACTTGTTGGCATCTTATTCTGAAAACCGGATGTTTGTATGATGTAACACACCCATTCTAGTGAACAGCGGTGCTCAATGTGGACAGAGTCCACTGTTTGACTCCCTCAGCCATAGACTGTATATCAGAAGTGGATCGAGTCACCGTGATGTCACCCATTGGTTTGTGGACTGATGTTTTGAAGCCTAGAGATCGCCATTTTCACCGTCACCATCTTGGTTTTTGGAACCAGAAGTGACACCAGAGGATAGAGCTGAGTACAACCGAACGCTGAACAAGACATTTTAGGCGACCAAAATATTATAATTAACTTTAATGAAGTGAAAACAGACTGTGAAAGGGTTCTAAGTTCTAAGACAGAAAACACGGAAAACTCTGTGGTTGTGACCTGTCAAGGACAAGGTAGCCACGCCCTAAAGCACACCATGGTTTATCTTATCTTAAACACATTTTCTCCAAATGGGACCATACTTTTGAAGTGAAGAAGACTTGAAACTGGAGATTGAGACCATACATGTTTACTGAGGTAATAAATCAAGAGAGAACAGGACTTTACTCTAGTGAGGTGCTGGCTCACTGGTAAGATATCAAAGTCAGGAGGGGAAAGCTGCACACTTAAATCAACTTATTCTTAGTTTTAAGAATGAATGAATTTTCCAGCACAAAACATTGATTCAAAAACAAAGAAGCACAACAGACCCCGGCTGGATTACCTTTCCGATATAGTAGAATGGGAACCAGGAAAGGAAGATATCAGCAAAAAACTCAGCCACACTGAAGAGTCCATACACCACCCAGTAGGTCAGCCACTTAGTATCATCGTCCTTGGTGGCACTTTCAATGGCCTTAATCCTGGAGAGAGGACCAACATGTAAGAGAAAAGATTAAGTTAAGTTAACATTAGTCAATCCATCTCTTCCATCCTTCCTTTTTTGTTCTCTCTTTAAAGCCTTACCTTACATCGTAGTCCTTTTCCTTCCATATACCCTGACTACTTTAACAGGTTTGTTACAGGAAATCCAACATCTGCAAAATGAGACTGAATTGAGTCGCCTGCCCTCTAAAGACAAGTCATCAAACCTACCTGAATGACAAAGTAGTCTGTCAGGGCCTTCCAACATGACCGCCTGAGTGTTTGCTGATCTGTCACCTCTAAAGCGATGGTTCTGGTCAGTGAGAGCTAGTCATGGATAAAAGTGTCTAAAGGAGGCTGTAGAGAGAAGGGAACCAAAACACAATCTCTTCTGAGTTTGTCCTTTTTTCGACGGTCCAAGGACAGATGATGTTGTACAGATTTTAAAGCCCTCTGAGGCAAATTTATGATTTGTGATATTGGGCTATACAAATTAAATTGAAATTAAATTCATTCATCTGTGGCAAGGACAAGCACATATTTTTTCAGTAGCCTTTCTTTCTTTCTTTTGACAGATAATATGGATTCAAATGCACCAACTTTTGGTGAATGTTCCAGTAAAGTAAAAGATGTGGGAATAATTTCCTGATGGTGGAAATAGAGCAACTATCAAAACTGTAAAACTGCTGCTCGGACACTGCATGTAAATCGTGTGCTGGTTTGAAGTCTCCTACAGAGTTAAAATACTGTAGTGTTATACAATTCCACAAAAGTTTATTATGTGTTATCACAGATGATTTGTCCCGTGATGTTCTAACACATTGTTACCATATCCTTATCACCATCTTGAATACAATAAAAATGTTCATTGATGCCTGTCCATATGTTCTCTACTGGCTCTAATTGTACCGTAGCTTAATTTTACCTTCTGTCTTACTGGTTTGAGTACCAGATAAAGTGAGCTTTTGGCTCTAGTTAACTGCCTGTCCATTCTCCATACTTTCATAACAGCTGCTGATTGACCCTACCCTCCTTTACAACTCACTACGGTCACTGCTGTGGTCAAACAGATCCTCTGCACAACTAAAGCAGCTTCCAGCCTCTCTTCACTCCCTCTTACATTCAATACTAATGCAGTGCCTGTTTGTGGCACGGCCGTTTGGAGCAGGCCGTTTTGCTTTGTCCCCCGGAAATGCTGCTTGCAGCATTCTCGCTGAACTGCTCGACTCATCCGCAGAGCCCTGAAGCTCCACTCCAGCTGCCACAGTCTGTCTGCAGGCTGTCTGCTTGTTTATTCAAAGTGAATTAATAAGGACCAACACACGGCAGTTCGTTTAATAGTTACAAAATGCAATCTATTGGTTTCGTGTATAGGGACACAAACTGTCCGGTTTCCTTCGTGTCCCTTGGTGTTAAAACTGAAAGTTAGGTTAAGACAACAAAACCATCTAGTTAGGTTAAGGAAAAACATCATGGTTGGCCTAAAATAACTACATACAGTCAGGTTTAGGTAACAAAACCATTATTAGTTAGGTTTAGGTAACAAAACCACAATATTACATTTAGGAATACTGTCACGGACATTTTGGAAAACCACAACGTGGTGTTGAACACTGGTCTTCTGGATGAAAGTCATGTTTGTTGGAACCGTCCACCGTGGATATTATAAAGTACGTCACTTGCTCTGACTGTTGCTTAGTCATGTGGATGCATTTAATGTGTGTCCACCACGAATAAGGCTCCTTATTGACTTTCCATTTATATTATTTTCATCCTGAGCGATTGCATTTCGTGACTATTTCAGGAACTGCACTGATACTGGGCTGGAAGGACACACACACACAGACAGACAGAGATTCTGTGCGTTATAGCGTCGGATTACAGAGACACATGGTGGTTTCCTGTTCTCTTGTTCCTGTTCGTTTTGGTTAATCTTCCCGGATGTCAAACACACAGACGTATTAAAGGGTGTGTGCAACAGCATTGGAGAAAAAAAAAAAGAGCAGTTATTTGTTTTTTCTTGAAGTTTGTTTCCAATAGAAGTCTTTATGATGAATTTATTCTCCCTGAGGCCTGTTGGTCGCAGTATAAAAGCTCCTCTGTGTTTCAGTCACATGCATACCCTGCTGTTTCACTACAGCAGCTTCAACAGTCCACAACACACCGGGAGGAAATGTTGGGCTGTCTGGGCTCAAATGGTTATGTAGCCGATGTTGATGTTGAACATGTGAACAGTGAACCAATACTAAGGCCTCTAGTTTCACAGCTATGTGGTTGCGGCCGTACGTGCAGAGCTGGAGGTAACAAAGCCGGCCCTCTGCCAGCTATCTCGGCTGCAGATATCATGAACCTCATCACAGATTGACAGAAGTTCATCCGTCAAATTTCAGTTCACCCCTGGGATCCATCAGCCAACATTTACCTCCAGTGGCTGACAGAAGTCTAAGGACAGACACTTGCTTCATCAGCTGAGAATAAGAAAATGTGTTTACGACACCGTGTCTAAGGGTATTAAGTGGCTTATGTAACTACTTCCAGTTCCGTGTGCATTCAAAAAACAAGCATAAATGTACCACTTGTTATTGATTACGCCAAATATTTTATGAAGGCTGTAGGACATGTGATAAATTATTCAGCAGGACTGCAGGAAAAAACTAAAAACAGGAACCAGTTAGTATCAACCTTCATAACAAGTTTCCTGCCACTAAACTATTGGCCCATTTATATAGATGGTAGATTAAACAGTAGAAACACCTCTCAGTATAACACTACCTTCAACAGCACCGAGCGGTTTGAACAGAAACGTTAGCACCTTCATGTAGGCTTCAAACAGTCCGATCATAAGACTGTTTGAATAGAGTGTCAGTTTGAGCTAGAAAGCCAAACCTAAAGCTGGCTCGATTTCAGACAGTCAAACACTAGCAGTTTACTTTCATTTGACACAGCTTACTTATTTTGATTTTGTTCTTATGTTATCTAAATGTCAGTGTCTTCCAGGCTGTGATATCTGCTCTACTCAGTGACAGACTTCAGTTTCCTCAGCAGAGATCAAAGAACAAAATTATGTAACAGCTATAAAAGCTGTTCTCTCCAGCCCACTACTAACCAAAGGATATTGTCATTATCATTATCCCCTGCTTGTATAGATGAGGATCAGCTTAATAGCAGAAGTACTGAGCCTGTGGAAACAGATGTGTACTGTGGCTCTGCAGGAGCTTGGTCAAGTCTGATGAAATATCCCTGATAACAGGTAGCTGCAAGCGTTGGAACAAAGACTCCAAAAGTCAAAAAACTTTACAGCATTGACTTGAAAAATGGTTGGCACAAATATGAACCGCAATTGTTGTTAAGGAGCTAAACTGGTAAGTAGTTATTAATAAGAGAACAAAGTGTATTATACTGACATAATGGGCCAAAAGAAATTATTAGTAAAAGACTACTCAAGGTTCTAGTACCCTACATCATACACTTAGATGAAAATCCAATAATAACACTAATACAAATTAAAATAATATTCATAATAATTTAAACTCTTAAATTAAATGTATTAAATTCTATTATTATATTATTTTCCATCGGTGTTGTTTGTGTTTTTGTGCGCGCGTGTGTGTGTTGGGTGGGGTTGCTATGCAGGCCCCTCCTTAGAAGCGCTCTAAGAATAATTCACTCACGATATGTAGGCTGGATAAAGGAAGCCGATGAGGTTACACAGTAGGGAGGCTCCGTAACCAACGACCAAGTACACTGCGATGACACCGATGACAGCTGCAAAAAACACACACACACCAGATGTTAGTCCACAAACACACGATACATAGCAGCGACATAGGATACGTCACTGCTGAATACAATAAAGGGTTATTACTACAGCCTCTCCTTTCCTACATGACGAGGCAGAATGAAGCGGTCTGCCACGCGCTAACTCCCTCCTATCGCTTCCTATGCGATGATCTCCTTGTGTTCTCTGTTCCCATCCCCGCCCTGTCCACACTCACCGACAGCTATGTACGTCCTGCTCACTCCGGTCTTCGCCTCGATCTTTGCGAGACTGTCCGTCATGAGGTTCTTCTCATGGAGGAACTTGCCGAAGCGTTCCTTGAGCCCCTGCGCCATGGCTGCACTTCCTTCTTCAGAGGTGCTGATCAAACTGCGACAACTTCGCAACCCGAACACATCGCCGATCTCTGAGTCAGATAGACAGGATGTACGATACGGCCTCCGACCGTGAGCTTCAAAATAAAAGCACGAGGTCTATTTCATTCTCTACATTTTGGTCAATTAAAACATATCTTTAAATCGTTTTGCTTGTCCCACATCTGGCAATTGGACCGGATAAATGGCTTACATTACATAAGGAATAACCATTATAGACATCAGACCTTGTGTTTTATTCACAAGCCGCTTTTCCCCCAGTCTCAGCTCTAATGTGCTGAGACTGGCCGTCTAGACTGGGAGAAGCTGCTCACTGTTCGCTCAGCGTTGCGTCAAAATGTTGATCAGCTGTTGATAGCACCAGTTAGATATCAAAAATGAACTGAGAGGTTCCAGACCAAAGACCTTTACACACCTGAGGCATAACGAATAAACGGCACGAAAATACTCACCTGCGAATAATTCATATCTGAACTATTCATACCGGCAGCGATGGAAATTTGTGACAAGATTTGAGTAATTTGTAAGAGTAATTTGTTGTCAATAAAAGGTTTTAATAGATTTGTTTTAATAGATTGACCCAGACCAACTTCTGTCTGAGGTCAATTCTTGCCTAAACTACTGTAAGCTGTTTTGATGATTTTACTTTCAGAAAAATGCTCTGAGTGAATTTTAGTTCCCTCTGTTAAATATTTACACTATGTATAGACACTGTACATGTACATATGTACTGAACCCCGAGTTACTCCCCAGACGCTTTACAACACTGCTTCTAAGAAAAGCTTAGGACGGTTAAATTTGAAATTAAGTTGAAGTTCATTGTGAGAATGGAAGGAGTGGATCTGGTATAGGCTGCCTTTGTCAAGATTAAAAGGAGTATGTTTGCCGTCTTGGATGTACAACAACACAGAGGCTCCGTAGTATGCTACGGAGCCTCTGTGTTGTTGTACACGATGGTGTATATTTTTAAAGACGTCTGTTCCACACAACGTCATCGGTAGATGCCTCGATTTGCAGTGCGGAAGCTCCAAATAATTAACCTCATTCAGATAACAAATGACGGCCATGAAGAGGAGTGGGTCCTCTTTATACGTAGAGCCGGCACAAATCCTACACAGTAGACCTTTTTGTTCACATATGAGATCTGGTCTGGTGAGCAAACCCAACCCGCAGTTGACAACTCAAGGTATTGAATATTTGCTGAAACGTGGTAGCTCATTACTGTTCACACTAATAACCACTACAGGTGCGTGTTCAGTTGTTGATCTAGTCATTTTTACATGCATGAAAATGGTTGTGTGAGTATTTACTGTGAAGGTACGTGGAAGTAAACGTGGACTCATACAGCTATAGTAACTGGCTAGCCTTAGACTGGTGCTCATTATTTATAGAGAAACAGAGGGTGTTTTCCCCTGACTTCAGTCTCACAGGCATTGCATACTCCCACACTGTACTCTTGAAACACTCTACCCATCAAATCCTTTGACTCGTGGGTTATTAGGCTTAGACAACCTGGTCAGGTTCGGGAATGCAGAGAATAATTTCCCCACTGTGGGACTAATAAAGGAATGTTTCTTCTTCTTTCATTAGAGCTTCTGGAGAACAGACTGAGTACCTTAGAGGAATAACTCCTGAGAGTTTAAAGTCAGGGCACAAATAATTTAACAACATCACTGAGCCCTCTGCAGCAACACCCTTCCGTCCTTTGATGACATTGCAAAATACAACTACTGGCATAAAATTCGATTATTGCAAACATACTGCAGTGGGCTGATCTACAGGCATCTTTTTTTAGGTGGAGAAGAATTCTAATGAGTACTTTTTAGTGGTACAATAATTGTCCATTTGCTAATCTATAGTGTATTTGTTTGTTCGTTTTCTCTACACAATAAATATCCCTAGGTTTGGATCACTTGCTCTTCTGTTTTGTGCCAAGGCACATAATTTGTGCTGCTCTGTACTTCATTATATGGTGCTGAGTCTCAGCATTTTTTTGTGATGTGTTTACATCCATATTGGATCATCCACAGTGTAGGAATTGCAAGTCTTTGCAAACAGTGGGCACCAGGGTCAGAAACTATAGATATATAAAATATTTTGTAATCAGTGATCCTAAAGGCTGAAGGCCCACAGAGACCAGCAGCAGCCGACCTGTATCGGCTTGTCTATAGTAGCATTGATCCTGACAGTGCATCAAGGTATCGAATCCGAGGCAGAGCCTCTCCTCTTCAGGTCAGGGGTCAGCGAAAGTGAGGGGCCTACGTGCAGAGAGGCAAAGTTAGGAGCAATATAGCGCAGTCTTTAAAGATGGCTCCTTCAAAGACCTATTATACTCATTTTCAGGTTCATACTTGTATTTTCATTTTCTACTGGTTTGCATGCTGTAATGTTCCCAAACACTTTATTCTTATCAAATTGTCTGCCTGCAGAAGCCTGTATTTACCCTTTGAAAAGTTCTGGTTCAGGGCCTGTCTCTTTAAGCCCCCCTCCCAAAAGAGCCCAGTCTGATTAGTCAGCACATCCAGGTCTGCATGTTATTCGATCTCTCTCTGAACAGCTCTACTAGGGGCCGGCTGTCCTCAGCAGTGTGACTCAACACAGAGGTTTAGAAGCACTTTTATACATTTACTTGAATAATAAACTAATAAAAAGCATTGATCGAAAACTAAACACAGCACACATTCCAGAAAGAATCTGATCCAGAGAGAAATGAACATTTGCATGCAAGATAACAGCTTTCCCCAACGCTTCTGCTCCCGTAAACAATGCTATTTATATCTCTGTCCCGTCAGCTCAGTATTTACGTTATGCATCAACTCAGTAAAACTTAAACATACTGTGCTTTACGTCAGTCTTAAAGATACATTTGAATCGATCGACAGGGCCCAGTGAAGAATAAAGCAATCAATGTATCTTTTTATACATCCATGTGAGATACAGAGCTAACATGTTAGCATGTAGCTCACAGAGTCAACAGAGTGACCATCAGTGTGGTGGTGGTAAATAGATGTGAAACACTAGCCAGGTGATAGACATACTAAAGTGATCATATTAATAGTATGTTGATAAGTGTAGGAGCTGTTTTCATATCAACAGAGTAACGACATAAAACCTTTGTCAAATAACATGTTATATTTGTCTTATACCACAAGATCATTCATTGTAAATTTAAAAATGACAAAAACCCAGTTTGATTATAAAGCTCTTTATCCCGAGACTGAAATATACATAGGGTACACATAATGCATAACTTGTATGTAAACTGTCCAGATCATGTAATCCATCAGAGGGTTTTTTGTAGACTCAAGTTGTGTCAGACACTGAAGGAGCTCTCAGGTCAGAGGTGGTTTCTCATACAGTCTGCTGGGTTCAGCAACAACTCACCAGACAGGAGCTTCAAGGACCAAGCATCAGGTCACTCAGATCACCTGTAAAACACGGCAGATTCACTGTTACATTATACTGTCATGTAATAACGTCACGTGAGACTTAACAATGGCGGCAGGCCCGCGATTATTTAACAGGGAATAAGACACACAATGGAGACGCGCTTACACACCACGTGTGTTTGAAATAAGCATAACAGCGCGTATGTGTGTGTGGGTTAGTTTCAAAAGAAGGAGAAAAGAAGAATAAAACACTCAAAACAAGGCAGATCTTCACATCAATTACTGTAACTTTATCACACAGAAGGCCGAGTAGAGAACTCTGGCTCAACAACTGCAGCACTGGACCTTTAACTAATGAAGTACAGTTTACCAACTTTACTCACGGTTGCATATTTAAACACACCAACACTCAGCAGTGTGGAGCAACATTATTAAAGCAGCAACAAGCACAATAGTTATGTTACACAACACTGAACGGGATTGTGCCCAGACAAAAACCTCTTACTTTAGATTGCTTCGTAGTTGTTATTGTGTTCCTTTGGACTTGTTTGGCGGAATTTTTCCTGCCTAGGACCGGGGACCGACCTACGGGTTTAACGGCAAGCTGATGTGGGATAAAACAGCGAATGTCGACTTGAAGAATCTGGTAATTCCGTGATCTTCCTTCTGCAGGTTCAAGTGGTGGAGCACGGGCCAAGTTATCCATTTCTCCTTCAGGATCTAAGAACAGTATGGTGTTCAGCCAGCGAAGTTAGGACTGTTACCTCAGAGGTTTTTTTTGTAAAGGCACCAACGTTCACAATATCTGTGAATCATAACAATCCAGGAACTTTACACTCTGTTCAGCTGGTCGCTACAGACAGTGTTATTACACTTTAATGTATTATTTAGCCTGAGACAACATGACAATAAAACAAGTATTCACATTGCAATGTCTTCTAATAGGCTCTGCGTGGTCAGGAAGCACCGAGAAGACGTTTACAGACTTTACTAATAATTTCTCCTCTGCTCTCTCTCTCTTCTTGCTGTCTCACTCGCTACGTTAATCGTTTTATAGCCAGGACACGTTAGCACATACAAGGGATTTGTCTTGGTGAATAACAATAAACAGTGCAAAACTCTAAAGACAAAATATAAATTATATTATTTTAGCTCATGTCTCTTTCAAGGGAGCCGAGCTTCTCTGTACCACCGGCCTGAACAATTTAGTGACTGGTGCTAACGAATCAAAGTTAACGTTACACAACCAAGAAGAGGAATAACTGTTTGACCATTTGTTTTTCTCATCTGTGCCTTCAGAGCAGTCTTTCAAGTAAATTTACACACTCAACAGAGCAGCAACGCACACATACACACACCAGGAAAAAATGTTTTCCACATTTCAACATACTACTGTCATTATTTAACTGGCTTCATATGAGAGGAATGTCCACACAATCTCTCTCTGTATTACCCAACGTTACTACATTACCCCAGCCTGTGGACCTACAATCGAAGCTAGTCCTCAGATGATGGCAGTAACTTTACTTGAAATACATGAAGACTTTTCTGTTGGTTCATGCAGCCAACAACAGAACAAGTAGCATTCTTTGCTTGAGTTGTGTAAGCAGGTATCTGATAGCCAGAACACCACAATGGTGGACAGCAGTGGATTCTCCAGGTTCACCTTGGGTGGGGTCACCTATAGCATATGGTGGTTTTGCAATACCGCCAAGAAACCCATTGGAACTTCTTACGTAGGAACTGGACGCTATTTTGACCAGCTGATTTTTACACAGCTTCTCAGATAGATGGAGTTGGAGAAAAACATAGAAAGTGCTATTCTCTGACACTTCGAATGACATTAAAAAGTGCATTTTGTATAATAGGTGACATGGCGTTTCAGTGTATCTATTATATAAACAGGCTAAGGGCACATCCAGAATATCTCTCTCGAACAGTTGGTCGAATCCATTTAAAAATCAAACAAACCAACACTCTAAACTCAAGGACAAAAAAAACCACAAATAATTATTCGACCCAACCTTATGATCAATTCCAACAGCTGTGTATCTTCCATAGATAGCTTCTCTTAGGGCTGTATAAAAGGAGGCTAGCACGATTATTTGGGCAATCACGTAGAATTAGGAAGAGGTACTTAACTTGGAGGAAAAGTAAAGCGCACTTCACCCCTCCACAGATCCCCCAGCGCCTCCTCTCAAGTTCCTCTCCCCATCGGCCGCACCGCCCACGTCAATCTGCTGCCAAGCCTCTGTTGCTGGCTTTGTTGATGCTCAGTCACACCGGCTTGTTGTCCGTATTCGTCTCTGGGGGTTATTTGGCTCGGTCACACAAGTCTCTCTTCCTCTCAACGCTCCTTGTCCAACCGACTGGCCGCTCGCCATCTCTCTCCATGCTGTCATCTCTTCTACCCCAGCCCTGCACCCACACCTGAAGGAAATGAACCTGGGAAAGGCCCCACACATCCAAGACAGTGAGCAAATAATGTCCTCTCTTCCCTGAGGTCCTCTCTTCCCGCAATGTCCTCTCTTCCCGCAGGCGACAGGAGGAGGGAGTCAGACCCACCCTGTAGCATTAGTCAAGAGCAATCACCTAATGTTTATTTTTTTAGAGGGAGGGGAAGGAAGGAAAGGAATGTTTCAAAATTCAGATTAGATTTTCTCCCATTTCTTTCATTCGTGGTAGCACAATGGGTCAAGCAGCAGCAGCATGATGATGTGAAGTGTTTTGTCTTTGGAAATCCATTCCGAATAAGTGGATTTAAATGAATCCTTCTATTTACAAGTCTTAATGCAGTAACTTACTGGGAACAATTGACCAATAACTTGCTATAAGTTACACCACAGTGAAGTTACTATAGAGCTAACTGCATACTGTAAAATGAATGACAGTAACTTAAACAGTACTTTAGTGCCGTAGAAGTAAGCACAGTACTGTGCAATGAACTACAGTAGGGCTTCTGTCCGTCATTATTTACTCTTTTTATCACAGCAAAATTCAAATGCAAAAGAAGTTGAACACAGTTCAAGATTAGTAGACAATTTATTGGCACAGAAATCCTACACTAACCTTGACACTTTTAAAAAGTACAATTCATTTGAATGTGAAACTCAGAGGGGTTTCTGCCCTTACATCAAGCCTTTTAAAAACCTAAAAATATTAGCTATAAAAATGTATACTAAACAATACAGTATTAGGAAGTATTATATATGTATATATATATATATATATATATATATATAGTCAGTAAATGATAAGTTATCATGATGTTGTCAAATGTAATCTTGTTAAATGTAGTTTTGGTGAGGAATTAACTCTAAGCAGCTGATAATAAAGCTGCAAATGCTAAGATTTTTAAATCAATAAAAATATAATCTTTTATTTCCACGATCAATTAAATTGTGTGTTTATGCAAATAACCACAGTAGATAACTAATAACAAAGCAAAAGCATATAGCTGATGATGATAATGAATATTTTTGTTCACTAGCTATAGGCCTATTTGAAATATTCTTGTTGATAATCGTAAAAACAATGAAACTGATATTTCCTCTGGAATTAAAGTAATTGAGGTAAATCCAGGCATTTCGATTAGCTTCTCATTATTAGCCAAATCCAGATGTTTGCTCCTAGAAAGACAGCTCTCTAGATTGCGCTCTATTGTGCTCTGATAAAACATGTTCTGTTCGTCACAAAATATTGAAAACAATAACTGCTCAGTAAATTCTGTGTAGACATTTCTGCCACATTCTCTCTCTTAAGGACATTATAGAAACTACAAAAAGACACTATAGAAAATATTAAAGGAAACAAGCATGCAATATTCTCTTAAAGTAGAGCTATTAAGCTGTAGATTAACACCCACTTTTTTTATTACAAATTTTAATTCTGGCCTTAAGTGTGCACAGTACTATGTTAGGGCCATTGCAGGTTAAAAGATAATAATTAAGGAGCCAGGGAGGGGGTAATATTCTGAGGAAAAACTCAGAATTTCCAATATTAGAGTCGTAGATTTATAAGGAAAATACTTGGACACTCTCTGAGATTAAAGTGCGAAACTCCGGTAACGCCAGCCGTCTGAATTTTGTTGTCCATAGTGTTATTATGATAATGATGGCCTCTGAGCAAAGCAAAGGCCCTTAGAGATACATACATGTTTTCCTTCATGTTTTTTCCATGTTCTTTTATGAACATAAATAATTACTAATATTCTATAATATATTCATGATGTTGCACTTGGTTGTACCGTCAAAAAGTGACCCTGCCTTCCTTCCCACACCTGACCAAACGCTATGTAAAGTGGGTGTGATCGTGATAGTGCTTGTTTGGAAAAGTTACACGAACAATCAGATAGGCGAGGGGTTTTCAGACGGTGTATCTGAAGCATACTGATACCTTTACTTTCTCACACTCTTATCTCTGAGTTATCCTTATCTTTACATCTTCTATGCAGTTTTAGACACATTTCCACTCATCTTTCCCCCACAGACGAAGTCTAAACCGTTGCTGTCATTTCCTAAAGATTAATATTTATCATTATTTTGGAAGCAGAAACAACCGGAGATGTCCAGGCAAACTGATACCAGAAATTAATGGATCACAAATTTTAAGAGGCCACGGTATACTGTGTAATGGTTAAATTCTGTGAATTGGACTTCTAGGACTTCTAGGATAAAGTATAATTATTGTTTTTGAGATCTATTACTACAAGAAAAAAATTCATTAATTAATAATTAAAAGCAATTTTGGGACATCTTGCAGCCTGGCAATTCCTGTACTTGAGCATTTTGGGGTATGGGGGCTGGGCTGTAGGGCAGTATACTGACAAGTTGGCTTCGATAGAGGTGTGCTTGCCGCTGGCACAGCCCCATTCGGCTCAGCAACATCAGGATGTCTCTGTGAAATGCCTTTGTCAGGATAGCATAAAAAAATGGGTGTGCACAAGAGTTGAGAGGATAGAAAAGCACCAGCAGCACCTATGGAGAAAAAGATAGATCAGTCTTTATTTTAAACAGAAAACGAAATTGGATTGAAGCTCAAGAGAGTCACACCTTGGAATCTGTGACAGTCATCAATGGTTGGTGGAGAGCCGCAGACAAGCCATAGAAGCAAATGGGAGCCAGACACAGAAAGTTGGTGAAAATTAGAACAGCCATGCGTTTGGCCATGCTGGTATCGCTTCTGCTGGACTGGTGCTGGGGATTGTGCACCATACAGTAGATGTGGAGGTAACATAAACATACCACCATAAAAGCTACGACATTAACCATCAGCACAGAGACCACATAGGCCCGAGCAGCAGTTGTCTCAGTGTCCATGGGTAAGCAGATGCTCACTTTCTGGTAACTGCTCACACCAACCAATGGAAGCACTGCTAGGATCACACACAGCAACCAGCCGACGAGCATAAACACAGCTGCATGGCGTAACCTGATTTTTCTGTCCGCCCTCATTGCGTAGAAGATAGCATGCCAGCGCTGAAGGCTGATTAAAGTTAATGTGTAGACAGATAGCTCGCTGGCAAACACTGATATTGTTCCAGCTAGATTGCAGCCACCTCCTGTTTGCCAGGCAATAGCATAGTGGTAATAATGGGAGCGTGTGTAGAGGTCGACTGACGCAACAAGCAGTAAGTATATCCCCATACAGAAGTCTGCAAATGCCAGGTGACCCAAGAGGAAACGGGTAACGGACAACTTCTGTTGGCTGGTCAGCAGGATGAACATCACCAGGAAGTTGGCTGAAATGGCCAATGGACTGACCACCCAGACCAACACCCTCAGGAAGCCTTGACTCATCACATCCTCACAGGGGTTCAGGGCATCTGGCAGAGGGGTGCACAAGAGTCCATGATTATCTGTGTGAAGTTCATCACACAGTGCAAAGTCAAAACCTTCATTGGGATGCTCTGTAGGTAACTCCACGTAAAACAAACCCTCATTTTGAGACTGTTCAGTTGGGCAAATGGGGCTGTTATAACAATGATTGTGATTTCTGCTGTCGGCAGCTGGGAGACCAAAGCTGTCGTTCAGATGATGGTAGATTTTGTGTCCCAGATACCTCTGAGAGAAAGCTGCAGAGGATTCCTGCAGCTTTTCCAAAGCAGTCCGGGTCAGGTTGCAAATAACTGCTTCAGAGTTTCTTGAAAACAGATGATATGGATTATTGATCAGAGAATGTACTTCATTTTTTTAGGTGCATGCAAATGTTGAAATATTATACTACAAAGTTTTTTGACACCATAAAGTTTCTACAGGATCAAAAATTCCTGAGTGGGGAAAAAAGCAAAAAAGCATTCGGCCGCTAACTTGTAGTCACTTTGTAAATAAGGCGTCAGACATTTATCAGAACCTTCACCGTATACTGTATATATAAAAGAAAAAATGTCAAAGGTCATCAGCAGCAACTGGCAAACTAATTACACTTGTTTAATTGTAAACAAGCAAAGTACATTTTCAGATACCAAAAAAAGAAACTAGATACATAGTCTGACAGAATAATCTGGTTTGCAAGGGAGAACCAGGAATACATATATTAGTGCTGGGCACGTTAACGCATTAATTAATTAACGCCGACAATTATATTATCACGGGTTAATGCAGTTTTTTTATTTTTATTATTAAGCGGACATTTTTAACACAAGAACCAGGCAGCAAGCAGTGAACAGCTGTGTTTGTGTGGCATCGCTTCCTTCTTCCCCCCAGGTCCAGAATCCCTCCTACACTCCGTCACTGTCGTTCACTCTTGTCTCACACACACACACACACACACACACACACACACACACACGCGCGCGCGCGCGATCGTCTCTTTACAGATCAAACGTGACTGTTGTGAAGTGGAGCTTCTAGTGAGGACCAAGACACGTCTTGTTTGAACAGAATACTTTACTGTCTGAACTGCATTACAACAGTGTTACAGTGAACAGAACGCACTCTTGCACCCGACATGTGGTTTTCTACGTATCATCGACATTGTTAGCGTCAAGAACACGTACCATTCTACTTCCTGTTTTCATGCTCTTCACAATAAAAGTAAATCATGCAATCAAACAATTTACAACAGTGACAATATTAAAATACATATTGTCGAGTTTTTAAAGTGTTTTTGTTTGGAATATGTATAATAAGCGTATCATTTAGTTATCGCTACTGAGAATTTAACAAACAAAAAAAAGAAGTAGATAGGTTTGCAGTTTTCAAGGTGTATATTTCAAATTGCATCTATTACACACATGAAAATAAAGTTATGAACACCGGCTGAATATCTATTATCAGAATCATTATAACTGTATAACTGCTACTGTGTAAAGGGAATATTGCTGTTAAAAAGAACCTGATTTGTTTGAAGTGTTTGCAAACCAAATGTTATTGCCCTTTTGTTCATATAGCAGTACTTTTAAAATAAAAGTGCGCAATACACTACTTTTGAATTCATTATTGAACTTTGCGCATAACAATGCAATTATTCGCAAAAAAATCATGCGATTAATCGCGATTAAAAATTGTAATCGTTGCCCAGCACTAATATATATATATATATATATATATATATATATATATATATATATGATAAATAGATACAAAATAAATATAATTTTAAGTTAATTAAAAAGCAGAGAAATTTGATATTATGAAAAGCAATTTTTTAGTTTAGGTTGAAAAACAGTTAAAGAGGCCAATATTGCCAAAAAGGAAAAAAAAGAATAACCTAAGATCATAATTATCACAATGGTCAAAGTTCATCAATCACCAAAATATCACACAATAAGATGTATTCTTTTTGATCTTATGTCTAGGGTTTGATATTACAAATAGAAGAGCTCATTAATCAATATTTGTATGGTTGCCTCGAGAGGCTGCTGGCACACTCTAGTTAGATGTTTAAGGGCTGTCACATTGTTAATAAAGTGCACAAAAATGCACATGATTTTTTTTTTCCCAGTAACTGAACTAATTGAAATCACTCTAGATTGGCCCAGATTGTGCGAGTACCCCAATACATACACTATACTGTGGGCCTTTAGCCTTTGAACTGGCCCTTTAACTAAATGTTTACTCTCTGCCTTCGTAGTCTACTACTGGATATAACTGCCTTATACAGCCTAATCTGTCTGATTAATGTTTTTATTTAATACAGTTTGGTATGTAAAGGACAAATGCTTGACAGAAAGAATAACAGTGGGAAAATATTTCCCAACACTTTTAATTCTCTTAATTACCCTCTCCATCTTTTCAATGTTTTGAGACCGCAACAATGGCTTGGGAAGGTCAATTCAGCAATTTGTAAATGGACAAAGGCCTTGAAGGGGGGCAGTTCTTTGAGGGTCCAAGTGTTTTTAGCTTGGAGCTTTTCAATGGTCTCCAAACCCATTAAAGGAAGAGAGCTAACTTTGGTTTCTGAAAGGTCTCTGGAAAGACAAAAAGTTTAGATTATTCATTTGGACACAAAACTGAGGCAGTTCCGGTATTCAACCTCAGCATACCGCAGTTCCAAAAAAAATAGTTTTTATTTGACGTTAGAATATTATTTGACAAGAAAACACAAAGTAGTTATTTGCTCTATTTTTCCAAGAAGAACACCAATTCCTCTTCTCTCAATTCACTCACAATTGCGTTGGGCCGTGAATCACGCCATAAAATGCTAATTCATCTATTCGTTCCAGATCCATATTCCTGTGAAGATACCTGTAGAATAGATATAAAATAGATAAGTGGCAAAGTAATATGGTCAAAATTGTTCTGTTGTTTTGTACAAACATATACAAAATCCCACATAATCCCACTTTTTTACTTTATCAAAATATATTTTTTAACACAATAGTAGTTCAACATGTCATCCAGCCAGGTTGTTAAAGCTCAAACATACATTAATAAAGGAACCAAATAAGAAAGTTGTAAAGTTGGATGAAATTTAAATATTGGTGAGTGTGTGTGGACTTTGAGCTTTTGTTTTTGTTTCACTGCAACTGTTCAAAATGGCATACACTTCCTCCAATCTGCTCCCATTGAAGGCATATTGCTGGATCTCTTTCACACCATTGCTATTCAGCATGCTACAAAAAGAGGGGGGTGGGGGGGAGAGAGAAAATATCCCATGAACCTTCCATTAACTCCATTTTTATTAAAAGTGGAAAATAAGTTCCATGTCTATTTGTAAACATTGTAGCAACTTCATAACTGTGCACTATGTAATAACTACACATAATGTAATAATTTAAATGGAATAAAAGCTCATAATATAACAATCAGCACATAATGTAAGAAATCCATCAGCGCAACTCAATAACAATTTTGTGCATAATGTAATAAGTTATTACATTACGAGAAAAGTATTACATTATAAACTAAGCAAAACAATGTTATTAAATTTGAAATAAAATAATATATTAATCTGTTCGGCACTTAGTGTGGTAATATTAAAAAGGAGTACTCTCCTTGTCTTCTTAAAGCATAGGAATGCTTCTAGTTTGACACAAGTGGAGTCCTAAAATTAAAGCAACTTGATTTTGTTTGTTTGGTTTGGAGGAGATTCTAGACTCTCTCAATCTTGAATGTGTGAACAAATTCAAAACAATAAAATATCCCGTGACTTGGACAAATGAGCCTTTAAGGAGATGAAGCTGAATATAATATACTGGGTGATTGTTAGCATGTACAATATTTATTCCATACATAATTAATCCATTTACTTTAATATGGCATTTAATGGCACAGACATAAAAAACAGGCACATGGTAATGGTAATGTGTAGCACTTTTCGAGTCTTCCGACCACTCAAAGTACTTTAACACTACATGTCATCATTCACCCATTGACACTCATTCATACACTGATGACCATGCAAGGTGCGACCTGCCCATCAGAACTAACTAACATTCCTACAGCAATTTGTGAATTAAGTTTCTTGCCCAAGGACACATCGACATGGACTAGCGGAGCAGGGGACTTCTGATTGAAGGACGACCCACTCTACCACTAAGCCACAGTCACCCTTGATACAAACAGGATATCACAGCTTTTTTGTTGCCGCCTCACAGCTCATCGCTTGTCCTTGAACACAGTTTTACGCGGAGTGGCCATGCAACTGCGTAGTAATGGAATGGAAGGACAGGGAATTGTGACTGGGTTATTTTTTCCAGTTCTACGTTGTTCCTCATCCTTTCATGGACGTCAAGGAGGGAAATCTATCCTCCCAGAAGGAGATGGATTATCTCTCAGCAGAGATCTAAGACCTGTTACAGAAAGTTTGTGTCTGTCATGACAGACAGAAATGGTTTTACTCTGCAAACTTCTTGGTACCGAAGAAGACGGCAGATTTCAGACCCATTTTGGAGCTCCGTATCCTAAACCAGCCTGCAAGATGTTCTGTATGTGTCAGGATCCCTGTCAGACCAGACACCTCCCATGGCCACACAGCTGCAGCCACTCCAGCCGATTACCTCCTGCAGGCTGACACACCAGACTCAGGTCCCACTAACGCTTCCCCTGGCACTATATAAACTCTGGTCCTGCAGTCTGGGGTTGTCAGGTCGTACCGTCTTTCACCCGCTTCAACCCCGTTGCATCTTCTGCCTCGAGCGCCTGCCTCCGGTGTCCGGCGGTCTGGGAATCCCCCGTGCCCTCCTTTGTGTTTACGGACTACTCACCACTGCTCTGCCCTCCGTGGTGTTAACGGACTACACACCGCTGCTCTGCCCTCCGTGGTGTTAACGGACTACACACGCCGTCAAGCTACCAGCCCTCCGGTGTCGAGCCACGGGACTCACACCGTCAATCTGCCTACTCTCTGGTGTCGAGCCATGGGACATCACGCCGTCAAGCTACCAGCCCTCCGGTGTCGAGCCACGGGACTCACACCGTCGATCTGCCTACTCTCTGGTGTCGAGCCACGGGACTCACACCGTCGATCTGCCTACTCTCTGGTGTCGGACCACGGGCTCCACACCTTCCTGTCTTCTCTTTATTCAGGCTAAATAAAACCTGTTTATATCAACTTCTGTCTCCTGTGGTCTTGCGATTGGGTCCTAACCCGTGAACTCCTGTGACAGAACGACCTGACCATAATGGACCCAGCAACCACAGGAGCAGCTACGCTGTACAGGCCTAACAGTCTGCTGGAGGAGATGAGAAGTTTCGCTGCTGAAGTTTCTCAGATTAGCTGTTTCGTGCAGGAACTAGCCCGGACAGTCAAGTCTCCACCAGTTCCAGCACCCGCACTATCCCCTCCTGTCCTCGCTCCGCCGGTCTGGGAATCCCCCGTGCCGGCTCCAGATCCCTATGACGGAACACTGAGGAAGTGCCAGGGCTTCCTGTTGCGATGCCAACAGGTATTTGACCGTCAGCCTCAGACTTTTGACTCGGACGGGTCCAAGGTCTCCTACGTGGTTGCATTACTGTGGGGAAGGGCTTTGGACTGGGCCGCAAGAACATTAAGTTTTGATCGGCCAAATGCTGTGCTTTTTGTGGACTTTGTGGAGGATCTGAGGAGGGCTTTTGACCCTCCGGTGGACTCAAATTATATGGCTCAGCACCTTCTCAGCCGGACACGGGGCCAAGCAAGTGTAGGGGAACACTCGGTGGTCCGGCCAACTCCGGCTCCCCGTATTCAGATGGCATTCCGGCCGACACCGTATCTAGCTGCCGCCTCTGCGCCGCAGCCAGCTCCTGTTCCTGCCGCCTCTGCGCCGCAGCCTGTTCCTGCTGCCTCTGCGCCGCAGCCAGCTCCAGTCCCGGCCGCCGCCGTCTCCGAACCGCAGCGACCTCCAGTCCCGGCCGCTGCCGTCTCCGAACCGCAGCGACCTCCAGTCCCGGCCGCTGCCGTCTCCGAACCGCAGCGACCTCCAGTCCCGGCCGCCGCCGTCTCCGAACAGCAGCGGCCTCCAGTCCCGGCCGCCGCCGTCTCCGAACCGCAGCGGCCTCCAGTCCCGGCTGCCGCCGTCTCCGAAAAGCAGCGGCCTCCAGTCCCGGCCGCCGCCGTCTCCGAACAGCAGCGGCCTCCAGTCCCGGCCGCCGCCGTCTCCGAACAGCAGCGACCTCCAGTTCCCACCGCTGCCGCCTCGGAGCCGCATCGACCTCCAGTTGCCGCCTCGGAGCCGCATCCACCTCCAGTACCTGCCGCCGCTGCCGTCTCGGAGCCGCATCCACCTCCAGTGTCTGCCGCCGCTGCCGTCTCGGAGCAGCAGCGACCTCCAGTTCCTGCCGCCGCTGGACCAGCATCCTATTCCCCGGAGCCCCGACTCAGAGAGTCCGAGTCCAGCCCGCCTGAGCACCCGTGTCCGGAGCCCTTCTGTCCGCCCGGCCGTCCGCTGGAGCACCCGTGTCCGGAGCCCTTCTGCCCGCCCGGCCGTCCGCTGGAGCACCCGTGTCCGGAGCCCTTCTGCCCGCTCCGGCCGTCCGCCGGAGCACCCGTGTCCGAAGCAAGTCCGGCCGTCCGCCGCAGCACCCGTGTCCGAAGCAAGTTTGGCCGTCCGCCAGAGCACCTGTGGCCGAAGCTCTTCTGCGGCCCCGTGATCCAGTCACCCATCCTCCGGACCCCCTCCGCCCACCCTGGTTGGCTTTGTATCTGCTGGGACGTCCCTCCTCCGGACCCCCTCCGCCCTCCCTTGATTGTTGTTCTGGACGGTGTAGCTTCGTCTGGAATCCGTTCCTTGAGGGGGGGGGGGGTACTGTCAGGATCCCTGTCAGACCAGACACCTCCCATGGCCACACAGCTGCAGCCACTCCAGCCGATTACCTCCTGTAGGCTGACACACCAGACTCAGGTCCCACTAACGCTTCCCCTGGCACTATATAAACTCTGGTCCTGCAGTCTGGGGTTGTCAGGCCGTACCGTCTTTCACCCGCTTCAACCCCGTTGCATCTTCTGCCTCGAGCGCCTGCCTCCGGTGTCCGTCAGTCCGGGAATCCCCCGTGCCCTCCTTTGTGTTTACGGACTACTCACCGCTGCTCTGCCCTCCGTGGTGTTAACGGACTACACACGCCGTCAAGCTGCTAGCTCTCCAGTGTCGAGCCACGGGACATCACGCCGTCAAGCTACCAGCCCTCCGGTGTCGAGCCACGGGACTCACACCGTCAATCTGCCTACTCTCTGGTGTCGAGCCATGGGACATCATGCCGTCAAGCTACCAGCCCTCCGGTGTCGAGCCACGGGACTCACACCGTCGATCTGCCTACTCTCTGGTGTCGGACCACGGGCTCCACACCTTCCTGTCTTCTCTTTATTCAGGCTAAATAAAACCTGTTTATATCAACTTCTGTCTCCTGTGGTCTTGCGATTGGGTCCTAACCCGTGAACTCCTGTGACAGTATGTTAATCAAGTGTTTACCGGAACTGGTTCAGCTGGGCAATTGGTTCACCACTATTAACTTCAAAGCGCTTACTTTCAGGTCGAGGTGGCTTTGAAACACAGGATACTCTTGAGTCTCGCCATCCAGCATTCGCATGCAAAAGACTGGCATTGCACTGGCCACCTGCACCTTCAGTAGATCTGTGGACATTGCACTTCAGTTGTTGCATGACCGAACAATGAGGATCTCCTTTTATCTTGAAGACCACAGAGAATGGCTACAGGCAGTTCTTGGTCCTCCAACACTTCAGGCCCCTGATACTAGGCATGCACATGTTGGTGAGGAGCAACAACAGCACCACGGTGTCCTACATCAACAGGCAGGGCAGAGGGCCGCATTACTGTGGATGGTTGAGAGGCTGTGGATATGGGCTTTATAGCACATGATGGGGTTTCCCTGATCATGAAAGCCCTGACTGTTCCTCAGTTCTGGGGGGCTCTGGGGGGCCCCCCAGAACTGGGGGGCTCTGGGGGGCGATGGGTACAATAGCTAAGCTGCCCAATCTGGGCCGTCCTTTCCAGCCTTGGCTCCTGAGAGGGAAAGGATGGGGAGGGCTCGACAGTCTATACAGTCTGTGCAGACCATCCCGGCGGTAAGAGCGGTATCTACCATTGCCTGTTACACGGCAAAGTGGTCAGGGTTCAAACGCTGGTGCAAGGAAAGGAATGTATTAATTGTTCAGGAGTCAATTTGTGAATGGTTTACAAAGAGAATAAAAATGTGTAACAATAAGTAGATTCAAAATGTATATTCAAAATTTAAGGATTGACTATTAATGTGGATTAGAATTTCTTTTTAATATCTCTGGGGACAGATATGATGCACATATAAGATCACACATGTGGCAGGATCCAACAAAAAGATGACTTTCAGCAGATGTGCGAACATGGCGTTTCAACTGCTGCATGACGGTCTCCTATTAACTTGTAGGCCTCGATGGCTAAGTTCAGAGAAAAAGTGGTAGTGTTTCTGAGCACCAGAGTCCCTTCCCAGTGAGGACTAGCCTGGATTTCAACATTGATTTCTGGTTGAAAACGGGTTGAAATGGGGTCTGAACATCTAAGACCTATTTTGACCGTCTTTTCAACCGGCTAAAATACAATATCAACGTGTCACAAAACACCAATTTGTTTTAAAATATTGATGGTTTGTTCAGTTGTAGGTTGAAAGAGACACGATATTGGTTACTTTGAACTTATTTCTCCTAAGTGATATTACGCTGGTCGGTGAAATGTGGTCTATAGGAAGACGTGATTTCAACGCATTTAATGTTTCATATAAAACGTCATCATAATGGAACTATAGACTCTGTACTGTCAACATGAAGCTCCCAGGACATCGTAATGAGAGCAGAGCACATTCTGTCTGTATTTTCATGCAAAATACAACTCTGTGTTTACTGCTGGAACACGCATGCGCAGGGGCTCAGCATCACAGTTCCTGTAACTGTCAAAGAGACATGTGTAATTGTGTATTCTATTGAGTTTACAGTTGTGTGAAAAAGTGTTTGCCCCTTCCTGATTTCTTATTTTTTTGCATGTTTGTCACACTTAAATGTTTCAGATCATCAAACAAATTTAAATATTAGACAAAGATAACACAAGTAAACACAAAATGCAGTTTTTAAATGAAGGTTTTTATTATTAAGGGGAAACAAAATCCAAACCTACATGGCCCTGTGTGAAAAAGTGATTGCCCCCTAAACCTAATAACTGGTTGGGCCACCCTTAGCAGCAACAACTGCAATCAAGCGTTTGCAATAACTGGCAATGAGTCTTTTACAGCGCTGTAGAGGAATTTTTGCCCACTCATCTTTGCAGAATTGTTGTAATTCAGCCACATTGGAGGGTTTTCGAGCATGAACCGCCTTTTTAAGGTCATGCCACAGCATCTCAATCGGATTCAGGTCGGGACTTTGACTAGGCCACTCCAAAGTCTTCATTTTGTTTTTCTTAAGCCATTCAGAGGTGGACTGGCTGGTGTGTTTTGGATCATTGTCCTGCTGCAGAACCCAAGTGCGCTTCAGCTTGAGGTCACGAACAGATGGCCAGACATTCTCCTTGAGGATTTTTTGGTAGACAGCAGAATTCATGGTTCCATTTACCACAGCAAGTCTTCCAGGTCCTGAAGCAGCAAAACAGCCCCAGACCATCACACTACCACCACCATATTTTACTGTTGGTATGATGTTCCTTTTCTGAAATGCCGTGTTACTTTTACGCCAGATGTAATGGGACATACACCTTCCAAAAAGTTCAACTTTTGTCTCTTCAGTCCACAGAGTATTTTCCCAAAAGTCTTGGGGATCATCAAGATGTTTTCTGGCAAAACTGAGACGAGCCTTTATGTTCTTTTTGCTCAGCAGTGGTTTTCGTCTTGGAACTCTGCCATGCAGGCCATTTTTGCCCAGTCTCTTTCTTATGGTGGAGTCATGAACACTGACCTTAATTGAGGCCTGCAGTTCTTTGGATGTTGTTCTGGGGTCTTTTGTGACCTCTTGGATGAGTCGTCGCTACGCTCTTGGGGTAATTTTGGTCGGCCGGCCACTCCTGGGAAGGTTCACCACTGTTCCATGTTTTCGCCATTTGTGGATAATGGCTCTCACTGTGGTTCGCTGGAGTCCCAAAGCTTTAGAAATGGCTTTGTAACCTTTTCCAGACTGATAGATCTCAATTACTTTGTTTCTCATTTGTTCCTGAATTTCTTTGGATCGCAGCATGATGTCTAGCTTTTGAGGATCTTTTGGTCTACCTCACTTTGTCAAGCAGGTCCTATTTAAGTGATTTCTTGATTGAGAACAGGTGTGGCAGTAATCAGGCCTGGGTGTGGCTAGAGAAATTGAACTCAGCTTTCCAAAGATGTGATAAACCAGTTAATTTATGTTTTAACAGGGGGGGGGGCAATCACTTTTTCACACAGGGCCATGTAGGTTTGGATTTTGTTTCCCCCTTAATAATAAAAACCTTCATTTAAAAACTACATTTTGTGTTTACTTGTGTTATCTTTGTCTAATATTTAAATTTGTTTGATGATCTGAAACATTTAAGTGTGACAAACATGAAAAAATATAAGAACTCAGGAAGGGGGCAAACACTTTTTCACACAACTGTATATGGTACCGTATGTGTTGCCTCAAGGTATCGTATTTTGTCATGTAACGTTGTAAAGTAACGGGCCACACCCAGAGTTGGCGTGGGCATATGACCGTGGCATTGTGGATCATTTGCTGGCACAGAAGCAGAGAGGAGTGAACGACCCCAGATTAAACTGATTCTATGCAGAGGTGCACACGGTAAAGTGTTAATTTGAACATATATTTGTGTGTATTGTTGTTGACCTGCCTTTACGTTTACATGTGTTGCATTTTTTGAGATTGAAGTTTGTCATTTTTAATGTGCTAATATGTGCAAGCAACTTGTGCTAGCAAATGTCCGTGACTCCAGGAAGAGCTCACAATTTATGTAAAAATGTTTGTTTTGTTTGTAGTTTTTACGGTGTCTGAGGTGGAGAGAGAGAACGCGGCAAATAAAGTTCAAAGACATCAGCACGAAGTGTCGCCATTTTTGTTAGACCAGTGTAGCTACGGTTCCTACTACAACTTTTAAACATGCACCCTCTCTAGAAACACGGCACGGGACTTGAGGAGTGAAGTGAACGAGCTGACGGAATAAAAGAGGCTTCACGCTAACGACATACTCTGTAAGTACTTGAACTACTTTATTCCAATATTGCAAACCGAAATATCATTACCATATCATTAATATCATGTTATGCTCACCATGCGGGCGAGGCTGCTAGCTAGTAGCGTTACCATGTTAGCTAGTAGCGTTAGCAACATGTGTTAGTATATGTTGTAGACTCTTTATGGACTATTGCTGTAGCCTAACATTATAAAAGAGTTTTAGGACATTTTACATGTAAAATACACGGCGGACAGCGAGTGGGGCTGTACACAGTTTAAATGAGGATGTGAGTAAAACAAAGTAATGTCTAATAAGAACACGGTCAAAACATTGTTGTTTGGCTTATAGCAATATACAGACAATATAAAGAATATACTGTGTAATATCCAGGTCAGCATCGTTCCTGTTATGATATGGTGTGTTCATGGACCCAAATGCAGACTCAGGACAGCAGAGTTCTATTTCAAAACCAAGATTATTTATTTCTCTCAGTCAGGGGAAAAGACAGGAAATTGATAAAGTCAATAGGAGGCGTCTCCACGCGCTCCGCACGGGTCCAAGCCGGAAAGTTGCTAATCCTACTGAGCGGCAGACGAAGCCGGCAGGAAAACTGTCAGACTCAACACGGAGGCGCGTCTTCGCGCTCCGCTCGGATCCTAGCCGGAAGGTGGCTGGTCTGCATCCACGGCTGGCAGGCAGTCAGGATCGACTGTGTGATGATACCCGGGGCTCGACACAGGATTGCCAAGACTTCACAGTTGATCTCCGAGGAACGAACTGGAAGGCTTCTTCGTACAGGTGAAAATCCGAGGCTCGACACTGGACGGCAGGCAAGTTGAAAACAAAACGGATCGTTAGTAGCAGATCTTCAGAGAGTGAACAAACGGACAACTCACGGGTCTGAATACCAGGTAGGTAAACGGATGGACTGACAACTGGGATGAGAGTGATCGGAGTATTTATGTCAGCTGGAGATGATTACTGGAGATGAGCATCAGCTGTGCCTACGGAGAGAGGCACGGCAGTGGGTGGGACTCGGAGGAGGACACTACTGAGGGAAATACACCAGAGTTAGACATAAATCCTCACAGTTCCGTTGAAAACACGTTTACAAGACGTCTATGGTCTCCGGTGATAAGGCGTTCAAAACTGGTTTAAAAGTTAATGTGTTTTTCTAATACTGTTTTATTTACAGATGTCGACCTTGAAAATATGGCAGACCTTCTGAAACCGGGTCCTGTGTGGCTTTGAAAACAACATTTAAATCAGGAAAAGGAGATTATGGTTGTATATAAAGAACAATGTTTATATTTATATTGTGCTTAATAAATACAAATTAACTGTTGCCTGTGTCACTTGGTCTTTTGTCCTGTAAGTGGAAACTGATGATGTGTTACTATGACTAAGTATTTAGTTGCTACATATTGATCTGAGAGCATTTTGACGTTGAAAACACGTTTCAAAAATGGTGACGTTGAAAACACGGTTAAAAGGGGGTCAAAAGTGAAAGTTTTTTCGCCGACTATTTATAGACGTTGATTAAGCGGTCACGGTTAGACCAGATTTCAACGGGATTTGCAAAATTGGCTTTCAACTGATAAATGTGGATGTGGTTTCTTAGTAAGCCTCTAAAATGATGATATACTATTATTAGCACAATGTAGAGGACGAAAAATTGTAGTATTGCAAATCCCATTGAAATCTGGTGTAAGCGTGAACGTTCAATCAACATCTATAAATAGTCAGCAAAAAAAAATTCACTTTTCAACCAATTCTGAACGTCTTTTCAACGGTGGGCGTAGACGTCTTTTAAACATCTTTTCAATGGAAAAATACTCAAAGGGTTTGGACAACCTCTCATTTTACTGCAGCAGGATCTGACAGTTGGCCCACGCAGGACAGTTGGTCCACAACGTGCAGTCGTTGGCTCCCAGTGGGGACCGGCAGAGCAGTGAGCTCTCCACCTCCTGTCAGAGCAGGAGGTGGGGTGCAGGTGCAGGTCGAAAGCTGCAGCGAAGCTAGATCTGGGTCTGTCCACGGAGGGCTGGTCTTTGCGGGAGGAGTTTCTGGTTAACCTGCATGATTTTGTCAGATTTTGCGCGTAATCCGACCCTCTGGCACCGATAACATCCATTAAGAATAAATATATAGAAATAGCCAATCTTCTCGCTAATGGTCTTGTTTACTTATGAAGGTCTAGTATATCAGAGTTGAGAGTAACGATAACAACAAGATAATGTTTCAGTTTCTGATTAGACTGAAACTACTCTTTTAAATGACTGGCTGGAGGCCCCTTGATCTGGGACTGTTGAACTACTTTATTTGGAGCAAGAGCTTCTTGCGCTTAAATGTTCTGGGCACTGTGGGGTGACTCTTGGCCTGGCTCTTCCTAAGTCTCACCAAGAGTGGTTCCTGTGCTCTGCATAGTTCTCTCCAGCCCCGGTTGTTCTTGCAGACCGTGCCGCAAATGTATCTTTCACCCAGTGTCAATACTTTGTTTGCCATGGCCGTGTACCTTAAGTCCCTAGTTGTATGTCTCTGAGGGTATGTCTGCAGCTTTCTTGAGTTTTTCTTGAGGTAAGATGTACCTGCTGCTACCCCTCCCTACCCGATTGCCATCTTTTGGAGCAGTCAGCGACTGTGGATCAGTGATGGAGCGGTTGTCCTTCAATCAGAGGATAAGAGGTACAATCGCCGCCACCATTCCATGTCGATGTGTTTGGGCAAGACACTTAGCCCCAAATTGCAAATTGCTCGAGTAGCTGTGCCTACGGTGTATGAATGGGGAATGCCCCCCCGACCCCACCCAACAACTAAAGTCGCCAGGTCTCTGCCCATGTTAACCCTAGAGCAGTTTGGGAGGATGTGGCAAGTAATGGCCTTTTTCTGTCAAAATAATAATTTCTTGAACGTTAGCATTAGCCTTATAGCAGACTTATCTTCAAAGGCAATATGCTTGTACAGGCTTGAGATAGGGGCTGATACCTATTTTTTGCCCACATTTTCATTGTTTATTATTTCATAGATTTTATTTGTCACAACAAACCTTTTGGACCCTGCATTGACTAAAAGTCTGTGCTGTTTCCCTCTGACTTGATTAAAGCAAATAGCAAGATTTTACACTACTCATAACTTAACATTTCTTTCAGAGTTTAAAAAAGTAATTGTAAGTAAGCAAATAATAAACAAAGTAAGTGCATTCAGATCACAATAGATCAAATCATACTTTGGTTAAGCTGTAAGAGAAAATTAGCAAAAATAACTATAGAATTGCAATGTCAATTCCAGTGGGTCAGTGGCAATGGGGTCTGACATTTGAGTCATTGTTAAACTATAAATCATACTTACATGGTCAAAGCTTTCTCAGATATCCCAGTGAAAGAATTAGCAGGTATAACTTTTAGGAAGACATTCTCCACTATCTCCCTGTCAGAAAGGTATGAACATGAAATATTTTACACTTTAAAAATTCATACATTTTAGCAAAACAATTGACATTACAGTTAGGTATATTTAAATGGTACATACAAAATAAAATCCTCTTTGCTGGACTGAATATATTGTAGCCCAGGAAAGGAGGTGAGACCTGTATTGGTGATCCCACTGTATTGAGATAAATCTCAGTCAGTAGCCAGTTTATGGTTAATAGGGGACATAGAAATTCTACTATGTTTCCTTGTGAAATATGATATACAAGGATTACACATGGGAAAATGTAATTGTACTTACAGGTACTTTAAATTAGGCAGATTTTTAAATGCCTCTTGGTCGATGTATGACAGTGTTTTGATACCAGTTAGTTGTCTATTGGGCACACAAGATACAGACACACACGTAAATATTTCTTAATTCTTTCTTTTTCTTGAAGGAAAAAGCTCATAATAGTTTAATATTTAGTTTGGTCAAAACATATAATTTTCTGACCACATCTCCTGTACAATGTCCACCTTCTTGAATGTTGACCTACAGTGGAAAGTATTCAGACCCCTTTAAATTTTTCACTCTGTTTCATTGCAGCCATTTGCTAAAATCAAAAAAGTTCATTTTATTTCTCATTAATGTACACTCAGCACCCCATCTTGACAGAAAAAAACAGAAATGTAGAAATTTTTGCAAATTTATTAAAAAAGAAACTGAAATATTTTGGCATTAAGAATACAATTTGGCTTTGAAAACAAGATCCAAACATTGGCATTGAAACACTTGGAAGAAGTTGTTTGGCACCATGCTGCAACCTCCAGGTCTGAAAAATAAAGCCAACGCTGAAGTGTCAAAAACTGCAGTTCCTGCAATATTCACTTGAGACTGGCTCCAAAATTGAATCAAATTGTTAAGACTTCGATGTTAAAATGCCAAAATTTGTAACAGAAATCAACATGATCACAGCCCGGTACAAAAAATTACTTTTGCTTATTTCCCCATTTATAACAACTGTGCGGGGGTTATATTTTTATATAACTCACCTGTTTAACCTTGCTAACCAAGCTGGTGCTAGCACTACCTTGTACTGGGCCCTGCCGGCCTCGCTCTTCTCTGGCTCCAACCATTTTCCAAATATGGTCACTTCTAGTTCCAAAAAATGGCGACGCCCAAAATGCCAAACTCGGCGCTTCAAAACCATTCTACAAAATAATGGGTGACGTCACATTGACCACGTCCACTTTTATAATCAGTCTATGATTGGCATATGATGATCTTAGCTACAATAGTTTTCAGTTTTCTGTCACTGTTTTGTCGTGGACTGGAGAGGTTTGAGATAAAAAGGTCGAGGAGAGCGTGATTTAATGTGTATACTATGGAGAAAACGTCACTTCGGGACTCAGTCCAGTCAAAATCCTCTGGCATCACGAACCATCGAGCCATTGCTTACTGTGATCAGTGCGATTTGTATTTTACAGTTCAGATTTATGACATTGTTTTAATCCACTGAAGATATTTGGAGTCAAAGTTTTTATTAAAGTTCAAACATGAGGAATTTGTCATTGTCATGGTCATTCCTGCACATTACTGTACTTTAAAGTAACCTAGTTTCACTCATGTGGCAACTGGGTCTGAAAACTGAAACCAATGCAGAAGTGCCTTAAACTTGCATTCTTTATAATGGCCAGCAAGTGGCGACTCCTCTGGTTGCAAAACTAAGTCTAAATATATAGAAGTTTATGAGAAAATTACCCTACATTTCACTTGATTTATTACCTCAGTAAACATTGTAAACATGAGTTTATGGTCTCAATCTCTAATTATTAGTTTCAAGTGGAAAACCAACATGGCAACAGCCAAAATGGCGATCTCAAGGCTTCAAAACAGAAGTTCACAAGTCGATGGGTGACTAAGTCTGCTTTTTATACAGTCTATGGTTTTACCGCCTTTATTAGGACTTTGATGACAAGATACATATTCAACATGACTAATTTCATATTTAATTTGTAATATAATATATATTTTTTGAGCATGTAAGATTATCACTGAAATATGAGGCGTTCCTCTTTTGGCCGCTCCAAGCACTGGTACGTAACATACATCATAATTCAAATGGTGCCGGCTTCACCACAATAAGCCTCTGGCATTACCGCACATCTACAGCGATAGATTTCACAACTTCACCTGCAACTCCCAAGCCTCCCAAAGTCCGTTTCCCTTTGCATTAGTTTTTTTTACTCAGAACATAACATTAGCTAGCTGACACGTATTAGCTATCGTTAAGGCTTGTTCCAGCAGACCTCTGCCGGACCAACATAACATCAGTTAGAAGTTTACTTTAACCTAGCTCGGTTCTATATGAAAAAACAACGGCAGAGAGAAACACACTTACTTAGAAGACATTGCCATTGTAACCACCACCTGACCATATTTGACCATGTTAAACTTGCTTGAATATGGCATCTTTCTTTTCATGGAAAAAACTATAGAGCATGACAACTGTAGCGGCAATCTTCCCTCCGTCCGATAGTACACATTACCACTACTGTTACAGTCTGTGTTTGGCAATAAGCTTGACGCGTAATGATTCTTCAAAGGCAGTAGCTTCATTTAAAAAAGGTTTACTCAACAAAATAAAGTTACAAGAAACATTCTTTGCTCAACTTGTCAGTGTTGGCACAACGGTCAAAAAACGATGTTGCTCCGCAGACTGATTAACCTCAACTGAGGGCTATTGGCTGTGATGTAGTCAGTAACGCAACTAAAGGAGCATTTCCACATTTTTGTTGCACAAATCACTTAAGACATCTTACTAAGTCTCATATGGCTCTTACAACAACGTTCATTGAAACAATTAGCTTGCTACACATAACACATCCCCTAATCCTGTTAAAACATTACAAAGAATTACTGCATTCGAATTAAATCCTAATCCAAGCTAAAGATAGAAAAACAAGTTTTGCAGTACCTGTGGATCGATACAGAGAGCGTGTTTACGTTGAAAAGGTAAACAAAGAGGAGGGCACACGTGTGTTCAGCCAAGAATATTAAATTCACTAAGAAACATTAAGGATTAAAGATGGAACAAAAAAAACATGAAATCAGAGATTTATTTATTTATTCATCAAATATTTGATTTTGTCATTGAAGCTGTTGTGACAAAAACGAATAAATAGATTTGTGAGGAAAGAGCCTGGAAGGCTTTCAAATCAGTGAGTACAAAGTATAAAATAAATATCCACAATTGTACATCTCATTTTTTGTTGTTGTCATGGTAACTTCATATTTTGCAGCAAAGTGCTGTCCCATTCGTATTTACACCATTTCAAACCTTCACAGTCTCTCACACTCAACCACTTACCAGGTGACGTCAGTAAGTCCTTGAGGGTTCAGGGTCTGAAGCTTTATGGGGGACATTGGGATTGGGCCTAAACGTGCGTTCACACCAAACGCTGCAGAAATTATTTGCGCCACGTTAATCGCATCAATCGTGACGCGTTAATTGCATCGCATTACTTGTAGGGGACCATTTGTGGTCATTCGCGTGATTCCCACCATTCGTGCTAGACGTGGGGGCGGGGCTTATCACCCTGGAAGCCGTTATTAACTTAAGC
Organism: Anarrhichthys ocellatus; assembly: GCF_004355925.1. NCBI lineage: Eukaryota > Metazoa > Chordata > Actinopteri > Perciformes > Anarhichadidae > Anarrhichthys > Anarrhichthys ocellatus. The sequence goes on along the minus strand of NW_022280225.1, from coordinate 15,034 downwards.
CATTCATGTCCGCCATCAACCATGGAAAAAATAACCTCTATTTCTGCTTAGTACTTGTTGTGGAAGTCCCAGATATCCCGGGAACCTAAATGCCGTCTTGTCTGTGTTCATAACATAATCCGGAGGAGTATTCACTGTGCCCAGCAAGACAGATGTCTGCACAAAATAAACATATTTTGCTGTAATTTAACTGCAATAATAAAAGGGATGCCGAAATAACTATGTAATGATGCCGATTTGTAAAAAGTTTGAATTCATGTTTTGTTAGTTCTCTCTGCAAGACAACAGCAAATAACTTTTAAAATGCTTGTTTTCTTAATGGAGCTTGGATCGATCGGTGCTAGGCTATGTTAACATTGTAGAAGCTCCATCAACACTCAAAATAACGTCATCTAGGCGTAAATACGGCAGCTTGTTTTTCATTGTTTGTACCATAGGTTTATACACAGTTTCTTCCGGTCTCTAGTAATATGAGGTATCGTAGAGCTCTGGGTGAACACCTACGGCTACAATATGTCTTTCCTGATTCAACAACGACAGGATGTCAGTAAAGATAGGTGGAAGTATCGTAGAGCTCGGGGTGCCCACAAACCGCCACTATTAATTTGTCTTCCATTGTTTCTGATTCAACAACGGCAGGACGTCAGTGGTGACAGGGGGAGCATCTCAACGCTGATAGGCTATCGTGCCACAGCGGCACGCGATTTTTTCGCCAGAGTTGAAAAATTTCAACACCAATCGCGCCATTGCAAATTTGCGTCACTCCAGTCTCATCGCTTCTGTGCATAGGCTTATGTAATCTACTCGTGCGAATAATTCGTGCCGCGTTTGGTGTGAACACGGCATGAGTCTTTGGGTAGAACTCAAAGCACTATGCCTAGCAAACACCAGGCACTGCTCAAGAAGACTGTAATTGCTGTAATTGCTGCCAAAGGGGCTTCTTCAAATTATTGAATTAAGGGTCTGAGTACTTATGTAAATGAGTTTTAGATTTGTAATAGATTTGCAAAACTTTCCAAAAACATATTTTCACTTTGTCATTATGGGTTTTTGAATATAAACTGATGGGGAATGATACCAATTTGATCTATTTCAAAGTACATCTAAAATACAATAAAGCATACAAAAAGTGAAGGGATCTGTCACAGTCATGACCTCCGTGTTTTCCCTGTCTGTTCCATGTTTTGTCTGTCTCACTGTGTGATGGTGGCTATGGGCGTGGCAGATTCCCCCTTCCCTCTTGCTCCTGGTTGCTGGCTGATTGAGCCCACCTCTCATCAGGCTCTGTATATCTACCTTGGTTCTCCAGATCGCCAAATTGTTCAGTCTGCTACAGTGGTAGTATGTGCTTCACGTCAAGCGCTGATTCAGCCAGTGGAGTTACTCCAGTGATATTTCCTGATATTGTTGCTTGTTTCCCTGCATTCCAAAAAACGGTTCTCTGCCTGCCGGCTCTCATTAGCCAGGCCATCTTCATTTCAGCCACCCTGCCAGCCACACCATCTACCATTCTCAGCCATCTTCCCTTCAGCTTCGCTCTCTGCCATTCCCCATATCAATCGTCATTACTTCTTTCTAGCAATAAATTCATCAATCATTTTATTGGTGCGTCTGCCCTTGGGACCAACTAACTCTGCTGTAACGTGGTCAGAATACTTTCTGAAGCCACAGGCTTCTCATTGTGGCCGGTATAGCAATGGTACTACTGCAGGACAGAGGCAGCATGATATGACACTTGAAGATTACACTATGGGGGCAAATCCACAAAAAGGATTGTGCGGCTTTTGTGACTAAATCTGCTCAAATAGTACAAAAATAAACCATATATTTCGCAAAGCCAATGTACCCTTAACTGTACTGCCAAGCATGTATCGTCTCGGTGCTCCTGTGCTATTGGTGTGTGTATAAATGAGGAAATATGCATACATTTGGAGCAATAATTTGGCCGCTTCCTATGGAAATAAGCCAGTTCAAAATGATCAGCGCTAATAGCCATACACAGTTACAGTGAAATTATTGGTGTCTTCAGAGAGTTGGTGGTCTAAATCACATTTATAAGGGGTGTCACATCCAGACTTGCCAGTGATCATGGCATATGAAAGCTGGGGTTGGTAATGTTGAGAAACTAGCAAGTGTACGGTAGAATTAAAAAATGACCCGACTTAAAAACTATGCCCATTGCTGCCAACTCTTTTCCAATAATAGAAGCTAGCAAAGATAACCTCCAAAGTCCCTGATCTAGCAAGACATTAGCAAAGTCAGCAACACCGACAGCCCATCTCTTCAGGCTACCCTCCAAACCACTCCCTAAAAATTATCATTGTGAAAGTGTTGGGAAAAATCTAAATAACTAATTATTGTGCATTAATAATTAGTGAATGTTACACATTTAACATAGGCTCATGTCCTCTGTAAGTGTTTAGAGCTGTGTCCTCAAATAGTTTTAGGCCTGTGTCCTCGTATCTCTCGCGCCTGAATCTTCCTCAGACACCAAGCCTCTCAGATATCTTTCCTCTTGGGAGCTAGCAGATGTTGATCCTAAATAATAGACAATAAAGCTGTAGCAGATGTCAATACTTGAGCAGAGCTGATTTGCTACTGAGACTTCCTGATTTCATAGAATTACCTTTGTACTAGAACAAACTGTTGTTCCAGGTTTTGTGAAGATGGCGCTGTGTGAAAAGCAATACGTGTGTATGTTATCCATGTGTGACAAGCTTATCGTAAATTACCCTATACCACCACACTGCTTGTGTTTGGCAGTATATATGACAGAGACTCAGAGGCAGACCGTTGAGCAGTCTTGATGTACATTCTGTATGTGAATCAACCCCGTTTCCTTCTTTGCAAAGAATAAATGTCCCGTGATTAATGATTTTTACATCGACTCAAGTGAATTTTTCTAACAGAAAGAAATCATAAGAAATTGTAAGGAACTTAAACAACAAAAATGGCTATTGTTAGTAATCACAGCTGCCAAGCTAGCAGCTTGTGGAAGACTCCAGTGTCGCACAATGAGTGCATGCTTGGGCAGCATGCATGCAGGTAGGCAGGTAATTAGAAAAACAGGCAGAAAGCCTGTTCACTCATTTAATTTGGCTTGAATAATGTCTAATGCTGTAATATCATTAGCGCAATATAGTTTGGGAATCGGACCTTGAGAAGAGGGCAGATGGCGGTTCAAAGTGATGCACAATAATTGTGCAGTCAGCGACAGCAATCCATTCTTTGTGAATTGACCCATATGTGTATTCATTGTGGAATACTTGGTAGGCTTCATTTTAATCAAAGGCAAGTTGCATTGCTCAAAGTTACATACATGTGAGTGACCCTGGACAGGTTGTGGAAAGAATGCCTCTCAAGATATCTTATAGTATCATCATCAGAGATGTATCTGGAAAAAACACAGACAAAATACAATTAGGAGACTAATACTTTGGATTTGCAGCTGTGTTTGTGTGGCGTCACTTCATTCTCTTCCTGCTGCCGCCCCCTGGGTGACACGCCCGGTCCGGAACCCCCCCTTCACTCAGTCACCGTCGGTCCATCCTGTCTCTCACACACACACACACACGCGCAATCGTCGCGTTACAGGATCGTGACAATATCAAAATACATATTGTCGTGTTTTTAAATTAACATATAGGCATGCGAGAACAAACTGCTCTTAACTGCAGCTCTTTATTAGCATAACTTCCACATGCTGCACGTTACTGCCACGGTACAGACTCCCTCCAGGTTCCATGCTTCACCAACATTCCCCTGGGTCCTAAGTCCCTCCAAGTACAGCTTCTTATCGCCCTTTATGTACCAACGTACATTTATAACAAATACCACACATATTACGGTAATCAGCGTTGCATATGTGTCTGACCAAAATACCAAAAAAAGCAAAAAAATAATTTCATTTAAATTATTTTTAAAGTTTTTAAAGTTATTTTGTTTTGAATATGTATAATAAGCGTATAATTTAGTTATCGCTACTGAGAATTTAACAAACATAAAAAATAGAAAAAAACATGACCTAGATAGGTTTGCAGTTTTCAAGGTGTATATTTCAAATTGCATCTATTACACACATGAAGATAAAGTTGTCAACACCGGCTGAATATCTTTTATCAGAATCATAACTGTATTTTAACTGCTACTGTGTAAAGGGAATACTGCTGTTAAAAAGCACCTTATTTGTTTAAAGTGTTTGCAAACCAAATGTTATTGCCCTTTTGTTCATATAGCAGTACTTTTAAAATAAAAGTGCGCAATACACTACTTTTGAATTCATTATTGAACTTTGCGCATAACAAGGCGATTAATCGCAAAAAAAAAATCATGCGATTAATCGCGATTACAAATTTTAATAAAGAAACGTAATGTTTGAGAAACAAATCTACTTCCAAGCTCCTACGGGTAACAGATGTCATTACTACACAAGCCCCAGTCATGGTAAATGACAAGTGTGAAATCCGCACGATCAGCCGGAATATGAACAAAATCTGAAACAATTGCATGAGAATCTATGGAGCACAGTAAGATAGTTGTCGGACCCTGGTGGGAGATGGCCGATGCTACGCTATGATTAGCCAGTTTGTGTTCATGGAGCGGGACTTAGTGAAAGGTAAATTTTTCTCATACGTATGAACAAAGTTTACTAATGATCCAGGCTTACCTTACGAATCCAAAACAGTCTGTCTTTCTCTAAAGTTTGATTTAAGGATAATAAGGCCTTAATCTGAATGAATTTTGCATTTAAGAACAGGGGGCATTCATCAAGTCGAAAAGAGCAATTAACAAGTTTGGACATTTGTGCAGCAGAATCTGATTGAAACACACCTTTCTACGAGCAAACCTCATTAAAAAAAAAATAAGAGAGGTTTAGGATAAGAAAACAAACTATCTTGCAGGAGGCCAATTGTGTTTTCCAGTAAACACTGAATACAGAAAACCACTCTTACCCATTGTTACAGTGAAGTAATCAGTAGCTTAATAGTATAACATTATTTGTGAGGAATTACAGAAAGCCACATGTTTCTATCCAACTATAACAGCCAGCAACCATCGACAAAACTAACTAGATGGGTGTATAATTTAACTGCAAACAGTTCCTAACTAAAAAGTGGAAGTGGCACGTTGACACGAATGCATTTTACTGATCTGGGAGTTTGTTTAAACCTGTATCATCATCTAACTGCTTGTGTTTGTTGGACCTATCTTTACCTGTCTTTGTGCCCCAGCAACTCAGCAATTCATTTGGAGTAATCACAAATGTTAGAACTGGTCGCTAATGTGTCAACATCTATTTAATGGATTTGCACAAAATGTGGTAAAGACATTCATGCTCTCCAGACAATGTTTCTTATTGACTTTGGTGATTCTCTGACTTTTCCTATAGTGCCACTATGAGATGGTTTGCCATGAAAATTGGAACTAACATCGATGTCCCACAGAATAATAAATACCTAAAAGACTGAAGTTGTGTTGTAGCTCAAGTTCTGAAGGAGTACATAAAGGACAAACGGAGTGTGGCACCAAAGTGGCACCAGGAACAAAAGGAATTTTTTTAGTAATTCATTTCAGACCCAATCCACTTATAATAACTTGGTGTGAGTGAGTTTACTGTGGATGGACAAAATTAAAATGCAGCTAGTACTGTAATTTTAACTAATGATATGACACCAAGCAAAGCGTGAAAGTGGAAGTAGAAGAAACAAATAAATTCTCTTCAGAGGGCAGTAATAATAAAAAAAAAAAAAAAAAAAAAAGCTTAAGCCACACATGGCAGTAGGCTAGTTCTGAAACAAGAGCTGCAGGCTAAGGGGAGGATTACTCAGCCTTGTGTAGCTAATGAACAGAGGTGTACATTTTTACATTTTTTTTTTAACAATCTGTCAAGAGGTTTTCTTTGCTAGTTTTAATTTATAGTTCTTTTTGGTAAGTGATAATCTTTGTTCTTGCCCATTTTGCTGGTTTGAAAGAAAAGTGTAAGGTAAAAAAGAGAATCTTACATGTGAGCAATGTTGGCCAAGTTGGTAAATGCATTCTGAGGAAGAAAAGAAAGTTTGGTCCCCACAAGCCACCTGAAACCAAATTTATCATATTGTGATTTGTCTTCAACAAAAAGTCAAAGTAAAATCAGAGTTGAAAGACGTGGTTACTTACACCTCCTGTGTGCTGGAAGGGAATACAGGCATGACCTCAGCTCCAACACATGACACACTGTAGATGTCCCAGTCACACTTGCAATGAGTTGGACAATATTCCAGGAGAGTGACCTCGAAAGTACTGAAAATGAAAAAAACTAGATTCAAATCAAGCTTCATTGTAAAAGGGGTTATTCAGTGGTGGACATTCCCAGGTTGTGAGAGAGGTTTAGGAAGAGGCTGGGCTGTCTTGGATTTTTGCCAATAGTGGAAGTGTAGCAAGATTACACAATAGTACTTCTGGTCAAGTCCTTCAAAATAAAAACCTAATTGATGAATGTGTTTACATGAGTAATAATCATTTTATTAGTCAGCAAAAGTGACTTGAGATAACAGTTATCTCAAGTTATCTTTCCACCTTGAACTTTTCTGCCAAAAAAAGGTATACATCATAGTCATTATGCAAGTATACATTAATGATCAGTTGTAATTATGTAAATTGCATCCAACAAAGTGGTTATACTGAAAATTACGTTTCAAACACGGCAGTGCCAAAAACCAAAAAAAAAAGCTGATGGTATGCCACTCTCATTGTAGTTGCATAGGCCACAGCCTATAGGTATGTCCGCAAGAAGGGCCTTTCATGTGTCCAGAGCTGCCGACAGTGTATGTATACTGCAGTGGCGGGCCGTGCATTTTATACCTGGGCCTTCACTGTTGTCCTGCAGCTGAAATACCACCTTATAACCACATGATGGCGCCAGTAAAACTAAACCTCAGTTACGCGAGGTTATACGTTGTTTGACGGCTTATGTAAGAGAATGAATAGGTTTGGACAATAAGTACTAGCGTTATCTGAAGCCACTAGCTCAATGGTAACATCCGCTAGCACATAGTCGGGTCTGTACTGTGTCTTTCGCCGTCGAAATGCTGCAAGATCCGACTTGCAGCGGTTATGGCGACTTTTGGACAGTGTGTTTGGGCTCCTTTTGTGAAAAATCCATAAGAAATGAAAGAAAATCGATGTTTTCTTTGCAAAGATGAGGATTTTGGGCATGCTGGGATACCAAACACAGTCATGTTTTGTGACGTAGTTTGCGTAAGCAAGCCGTAGGAACGGAAGGGGAGGCGATCGAAGACGCGGGCGTCCTCGTGGAGCTGAACAGGTTAGGGTAAATTCTCAGCCTTTTATGCTCTAAAGACGTTTCAGGCCTGGAAGAGGCCAAAAGTGGATTTTGTGAAATAAAGTATTATTTCAAAGATTTTTTTCAAAAAAGTGGATTTTGTGAAGATAAACATAGTTTCAGAGATATTCTTCAAAAAAGTGGCTCAGGGCAGTTGATTTCACTGTTTCATGATGTTTTCATTAGAATATGATGCTTACACACCTTTACTGGTTTAAGGTACATTCTCAGCCTTTTATGCTCTTAAAAGTCGTTTCAGGCCTGGAAGAGGCCAGAAGTGGATTTTGTGAAAGTAAACTGAGTTTCAAAGCCTTTCTTCAAAAAGTGGATCATCCGACTGACCTGAACAATAAACTTAAAGAATACAAAGACAAAGAAGATTAAGGAGAAACAAATACGTTTCCAGACACCATACCCTGCCAGGATAAGGATCCACTGGGGAAACGGCACCCGCATCTACAACAACGCCACAGAAGCAGCCGAGGACATGAGGATGAGAGGCTGCTCCCTGGACCTGCCGCAGACGCCCGACACCAGTTGGGACCAGAAACCTACACAAGGCGCTCACTGGAGCAGAAAGACCGGGGACGGCACCGGCCGGGTCCGTGGGAGGTCCAAAGAGCACTAACGCTAACACGTATGAATATTAAACTACTAGGATTCATCAGGTATGGACGGACTAATTTCACACACTGCTAAAAAAGGTACCAAAAAAATAAATTTAAAAAAAAGTCCAAATTCGTAGACATGCACACATAATCATATGTCCCTCAACACCCCCCTTCTACATCGATAATAATAATAATAATCTTGATATATTGACAATTTGATCCCTACTCCCACCGCTTTTTTTAAAAAATTTTTTTTTTTAAACTTCGTGCTTGTTTCGGGCTCCTCTATATATGAATGAGCACAAATGACCGGGAGAGGTCTAAATGACTGGTCCGCTCAAAAGGGAAAGAGACTGTTTTTTGCAGAGAGGGAGCCCCTACTTTAAGTCGGATTAATTCTCCATTAGCGAATAGGTGGTATATGAAGATGACAGGGCAGTGTAAGACCCTGAGGTTGGAAGTCAATTTTATATTTGTTAATAATGTTTTTGTTATTTGTTTTTGTTCCAACACACGTGTCTATGTTGCCAACGCATACAGATTGAACTATTGTTATGGGATACAGTAACTTCAGAGTAGCATCCTGGAACGTGAACGGCTTAAATAATCCGGTTAAGAGAAGCAGAGTAATGTCAAAAATGAGAAGGGAAAAACACCAAATTATACTTCTACAGGAAACGCATTTATCCCAAAATGAACATGAAAAATTAAAGCAATTTGGATACAAGAACACATTTTATAGCTCATTGAAAACCGGAAAAAGAGGAGTCTTATTATATTATGTATATTATTACATAATTCTATTAATTTTGACTTGGTTAGGGACAGTGAAGGTAGATATGTTCTTGTGCAAGGAAAGATTGAAAACAAAATGACCACACTTATCTGTGTTTATATACCCCCACAAAGTGATCACAGTAGTAGTATGAAAAAAATACTCGGGCTGATTTCCTCAGAATCACAAGGCACACTAATATGTGCAGGAGATGTTAACACGGTAATAAGTAATAAATTGGATACATCTAATAAGAGAAATATCTCCCTGCAGTCTAAATTGCTGAGAAGAGGTTTGGATGAGATGGGCTTACTTGACATTTGGAGGGACCTGCATCCATCTGAAAAAGATTATACTTTTTATTCTGCCCCCCATGCAGTCTTCTCAAGAATAGACTATATTTTTACGTTTCAGAATGATAGACAGGATTCAGAACTGTGAGATAGGAACTAGAGATATTTCTGACCACTCACCAATGTATTTAACACTACATTTGGATAGCAGGCCAAAGAAAACAATCTGGAGACTTAATACAAGTGTGCTTAATAATAAAACAGTGGTACAACAAATGAAATTGGAAATTAAAACTTTCCTTGACTTTAATGACAATGGGGAAGTGAACCCAAATATATTATGGGACACCTTAAAAGCAGGGATCAGGGGCAAATTAATATCTCTCAGCTCAGCTCTCAAAAAAGGAAAAGAAAAGAAACTTAAACAGCTGGAAAATAATCTAAAAGAACTGGAAAAACATGCTGAGATCCAAGACACCCAAATGTTGACCAAAGTTAAAGAAATTTAAAAAAAATAAATAAATAAAAAATATCAGATCTTGGATATTTATAAAGAAGAAACAGAGAAAAAAAATATAAATTCCTAAAACAAACATATTATGAAATAGGTCCAAAAGCCACCAAATTACTTGCTAAGAAAATACGGAAAAACAGATCTCACACTCAGTATATAAAATACTACACCCTGAATCAGGACAAATGAGCAATAACTTGGATGAGATCGACACTGCATTCCAAACATATTACAAAACCCTATACTCACAACCAAAACAAGAAACTAAAGAGAATATAAAATCATTCCTAAAAATCTATAGACCTGCCTTCAATTGGACAACAAATGACCACTTGACATTACAGATTACCAAAAAATTGGAAACTGCAGTGAATAATTTAAAAAATAAGACACCAGGAAGTGATGGTTTACCGGCTGAATGGTATAAGATCCTTAAGGAAGAGCTGACTCCAGTACTTTTGAACTCCTTTAATTGGACACTTGAAAATATGTCAACTCCACCCTCATGGAGTGAAGCTATTATTTCTGTCATTCCAAAAGAAGGCAAGGACAAAATGCTATGTAGCTCATATAGATCGATTTTGATTTTAAATCAGGACTACAAACTGTATGCATCCATCATGTCTAGGAGAATGGACTCCTTCATTCCTGACCTAATTGATACCGACCAAACCGGTTTTGTCCAGGGACGGCAAACGCAAGATAATATTAGACAGACACTCTTCATATTGTAGACAATATCGGGGAAACCAAATCAAATGCTGTGCTAGTTAGCCTAGACGCCGAAAAAGCTTTTGATTGCGTGAGCTGGGAATATTTGTTTTTGGTTTTAGAACAATTTGGTTTCACCGAAAAGTCAATTAACAGTATTAAAGCTCTATATTCTGCCCCGACAGCAAGAATCAAAATAAATGGACGTCTTACTGACCGCATAAAATTGGAAAGATCCACCCGTCAGGGGTGCCCCCTCTCTCCAACTCTTTTCGCACTCTACATGGAACCCTTGGCACAAGCAATAAGAGAATGCTGCGATATAAAAGGAATTCTGATAAAAAAATAAGGAACATAAGATAGCGTTATACGCTGATGATGTATTGCTTTACATCCGTGACCCAGATATCTGCCTTCCTAACCTTTTGAAACTCCTTGACAAATGCGGTATATATTCAGGATACAAATTAAATATGCAAAAAACTCAAATATTACCATTTAATTACAATCCTTCACCTTTATTGTTACTGAGGTGAAGTAAAGTTTGCCTGCAGTGCATTGACGTGTATGTGCCTTTTTAGATGAGAAGTACCGCTGCCTATCCAGAGATGAACTTGTAAAAGCAATAAAAGCAAAAGATCCCCATTAACTGGTCACAAAAAGCAATTAAATACCTCGGAATTTGGTTAACCCACTGTACTCGTGATTTGTATATTAAAAAAAAAAAATTAAAGAAGATCTAAGTAATTGGTCAACACCACTAATTTAAGTGCGAGAATTGATATTATAAAGATGTCCATTTTACCTAGACTACTGTATTTATTTATGTCACCACCAGTTAAAATCCCAGCCAGACAATTCCAGGACTGGGACAGACAGATCTCCAGATTCATTTGGAACGGAAGGAAACCAAGGGTTAAATATAGCACGTTAACCATCAGTAAGGAGGGAGGTGGTATGTCTCTCCCTAACCTTAGAGAGTATTTCCATTCCGCCCAATTAAAAATAATAGTTCTTTGGTGTGATAATGGTTATGAGGCTAAGTGGATGGAGATGGAAAATGAATGCAAAGGTATCCCAGTACAAGCAATGGTCGCAGACCACAAATTAATGTTAGTCTTAACATCAAAAGTCTTATCGTGCCCATCTGAACCCCACTGTCTCATTCACCCTGCACACCTGGTTCGATGTTGTAAAGCAACTAAATTTGTGGACCCAGTTAAGAAAACTTAGATGGCTTGCATATGACACAGAATTTAAACCAAACAGTATAGATTCTAGATTCAGGTACTGGACCAAACAAGGTATTACTGCTTTCTGCACAATAACGGAGAAAAACACAATACAAAGTTTCCAGATATTGAAGGAAAAATACAATTTAGAAAAGTATGATTTCTTCAGATATCTACAGTTACGGCAGTACTTTTCAAAAGAAATTAAGAGACATGAGGTAACTATGGAACCTAATGAAATAATAAAATTAATAGTACAGGCATACATTGGCAGCTCCAAATCAGTAATTTCAAAACTTTACCAGGGAATTACAAAGGGCAGAGGAACTACCACAACATAGATCAAGGAGAGATGGGAGAAAGAACTAGAAGATCAAATATCCAGTCAGCAATGGGACAATATGTGTGAAACCGTGTTCACTACTTCCTGTTCTATGTATTGGCGTGAATTTAGCTGGAAGAACCTTGTTCGTTTCTTTATTACCCCTAAAATGAAGACATATTTGGCCACAATATACCATATATGTATGCTGGAGAAATTGTGGGGAGGGTTGTGCAAACCGCCACCATATCTTCTGGTGCTGCCCCAAGATACAAACATTCTGGCAAAATGCTTGGACAATTATGCAGCATATTCTTGGCCAGCAGATCTTATTCACATGCAAGTCACTTTATTTGGGTAATCTACCAGAAGGAATAACAGGAAGTGACAGATACCTCCTGAAAATATTAACGGTAGCAGCAAAAAAAGCAATTACTCGAAAGTGGCTACAAACCGACCCACCTTCAGTCGAAAATTGGACTGAAATCATTAAAGAAATTCACGATATGGAAAGACTGACTTTCCTACTGAGATTAACAAAAAGACACATACATAGCAAGATGGACAAAATGGACCAAATATTTGTCAGAACAAGAACTTGGCTGGTGACTTGCCTTCCCTAACCTCACACAGGGTTTTTGACTGTTCATTGTGGATGCTCATTATCTTTTAAAAAGACAGGTACTCTTCAAACAGGATGCTACTTCATCTGTGCAAATCGAGATCTTAACATAAATACTGCTGTGTATAGAACTCTTCCAATACATAATTTTGATATCTGATCCTGAAACACGAGTGACGGACAATGTTGGCATGTTGCATGGTTGTTTTGATGTATTTTGTTTAATTTATCTATTTGTTTAAATGTATTTTTTCCTGGTCTTTTTTGCCAGGTGCATGAATTGCTAGTATTATCCCTTTACGTGTCGGGATTTGTTTTCTTTGCAACAAAAAAAAAAAATAAATAAAACAAATAAATAAAATATTTAAGTATCAAAAAAAAAAAAAAGTGGATTTTGTGAAAGTAAACATAATTTCAAAGAATTTCTTCAAAAAAGTGGATTTTGTGAAAGTAAACAGTTTCAGAGATATTCTTCAAAAAAGTGGCTCAGGACAGTTGATTTCACTGTTTCATTAGAATCTGATGCTTACACACCTTTACTGGTTAAGCACGACGCCCCCAAAAATATTGTTTGAAAAATAGCCTTATTCTTCGGTAATAGTGGATTTGTACAGTTTTTTTTTCCGGATTAAACAGCAACGTATGGGCAACACGATCATATAAGTCACTTTTTACACACTCCAAACACAACTATAGACTACTAATATAAGCATCGAGAAAATGTGGCATAAACGCACGAAATCCTGGGCAGAAATCGCCGTTATGTGTACTGCAAATCAATATTTGCTCCCGGAAGCTAGCGGCTACCGAGCTAAGCAATGCATTTTTTAGCAATAGCATTCGTCGCAGAACACATAAATACCTTCGGTTTTTCTCTCCGTGGAACCAGTAGAAAGCTGTGAGTGGACAACGGTACCATGACACTGCTCTTCGCCAAAAAAAAAAAAAAAAAAAAAAAAAAAAGTTGGATTTTGGTCCCATTTTATGAAAAATCAGTACAATAACGACGAAGATTATCCGGCTCAAAGCTACCATCATTGTTGGCAACTGCATCCTGTTTACTGCCAAGTTGTTGCCTCTGTTGTCCAGGGGAAGGATTTAGGGACTAACACAAAACAACCCAAATGAAAAACAAATAGCTCGTGTACCATAACAATATTTATTATGCTCACTGACAGTTAAAGATGAGCAAGTCTTAACAGAAGATTTGGGAGAGGATGGGACAGGTGTGGTCGTCCCAAACAATTGAAACAAAGATAACAGAACTTGGCCTAACTAACTAACCTCTGAAAACAAACAAAATGGCTTCTCTAACTTATCTAAATGTGCTTGACCAAAACCCAAATACAGATGAGGCACCGACCAATAAGCCTTGTGTATCAAGACACGGAAAATTCTACATGTGTGCCAATGCATCCCAGACTCACCTACTGTCCGCAACCTCTCACCACAAACACAAACAAGTTCAGTTCTCAGAAGTGCCATAAACCCAGTATGAAGTGAAGTCCTCCTGAACTCCGAGGCTTCCTGCCTTTTATCTGCGGCTCTTCCTCCACGGATTGGCGAGCCTGCCGTAGGTGCCAATCACCAATCAGGACAACTGCCCCTACAGGTGGAATCCAATCACCCGATTGACCTGTTAGGAGAACTGAGAGAGAGAGAAAAAAAGGAAGTGGGGGGAGGGGAGAAAACACAACACGTAACACCGAGCTGTTTCCAGTATAAGAGCGGTCAATTCATGATGGGAGAGTGGTCAGACTTCCGGCGAACGGAAATTTACACTCGGGGAGACAGTTTCAAAGATTTTCTTCAAACAAGTGGATTTTGTGAAAGTAAACACAGTTTCAAAGATTTTCTTCAAAACAGTGGATTTTGTGAAAGTAAACATAGTTTCAGAGATATTCTTCAAAAAAGTGGCTCAGGACAGTTGATTTTACTGTTTTCATTAAAATCTGATGCTTACACACCTTTACTGGTTTAAAGTACATTCTCAGCCTTTTATGCTCTTAAAAGTCGTTTCAGGCAGAGAGGAGGCCAAAAGTTGATTTTGTGAAAGTAAACATAGTTTCAAAGATGTTCTTCAAAGAAGTGCCTCATGACAGTTGATTTCACAGTCTGATGTCATTTTCATGAATATCTGCAGCTTTCAGCACTTTACTGGCTAGAGATGCATTTTCACTTTTTATGCTCTTAAAAGACGTTTCAGGCAGAGAGGAGACCAAAAGTTGATTTTGTGAAAGTAACCATAGTTTCAAAGATTTTCTTCAAAGAAGTGCCTCATGACAGTTGATTTCACAGTCTGATGTCATTTTCATGAATATCTGCAGCTTTCAGCACTTTACTGGCTAGAGATGCATTTTCACTTTTTATGCTTTTAAAAGACGTTTCAGGCAGAGAGGAGACCAAAAGTTGATTTTGTGAAAGTAACCATAGTTTCAAAGATTTTCTACAAAGAAGTGCCTCATGACAGTTGATTTCACAGTCTGATGTCATTTTCATGAATATCTGCAGCTTTCAGCACTTTACTGCCTTGAGATGCATTTTCACTTTATATGCTCTTAAAAGACGTTTCAGGCAGAAAGGAGGCCAAAAGTTGATTTTGTGAAAGTAAACATAGTTTCAAAGATTTTCTT